>NW_009602327.1:0-7218 GCF_000690535.1 Cariama cristata | reverse complement strand
AGTTCTGTTTCAGCCGAACCAGGACACTACTGCAGGAGTAGGCATTCATCATCTGTTTAAAAAATAAACAAGGGGGAAAAACAAAAGGATATCTAAAAAGTGAAACAAATCAGAGTGTAGAAAATGTTGGTAGTGTCACCAGTTTGATTCACTTAAAAAGAAAATGCAACAGCTACTACAATAACTGTCATTCCTTTGATTAATATACATTCAAGGAACATAGGAGTTCTTTTCTCTGAGAAATACATGCACACATATACGTACAAGCAAGTTGACAAGACCTTAACCTGACCACAGGTATTCTAATCTGACTGGTTAGGAAGAATCTGAAGGATGTCTCGAGTTTCCACTTGAAATAATGAGGTACAGGTCTAAAAAAAAAAAAATAAGGGAGGGGTGGGAAGCAAGAAGAAAGAAACTTTATTTACACTGGTTTTACCTGAATAAACAGCCACTGTACAAAAACACCATGTGATCCATGCTGTAGTCCTAAAAAACGCTAGGGATTTTTTCCCTGAACATTTCTACCCATCTTCAGGTGACTGGAGGATGCCTGAATATCTCACGCTGGTTTTCCAGTTCCTGTTTCCCCAAATGTTTAAGCCAGACTCCACCAGTTGCTGAAATCTGTGAAATGACTGATGCTTTTTATAGAAGTATAAGAAATATTAGCTCAGATGCTGCAAGCTGTGTGATTATCACAGCACCAAAGCAGTGCAAGCTCTCAAGTCCACTTTGCATCTGAGTACATCTACGTATATGGAAAAACAGTCTGCATTTAGGTGTCAGCTGCTGTGAACACTATTGCAGTTAGTTCTGGTGTTTGTTGATTTAAAGCTAATTTATTCCTCAAACAGCTATACGACTGCAGGGTATTCCTAGACCTTATATCTGTTGAAAAAGTGTAGTTTCACCAGAACCATTCCTAAATTGTTTTTTCCAAGTACAACTGGTAGAAGAGTGAAAAGGTGATTCTGTGATCATGCAGAATCAAGTGCATCTTAAGGACACACAACAAGTTGGAAGAAAATTCTGTGAGCTCACTAACAGGGTCCACAACACATCAGCCACCTCTACTGCACACACAGTCACCCTCAGTCACACCTTGAGGTATGCAGAGACCATAAACTTCACCAGTGTAGTTTCATTCTGCTTACGTTTGTCAGTAAATCAATCCAGCCAGGCTTCTGGACATACTCGAAATCCAAAATCCTACTTAACATCCCACAAGTGCATTCAAATGAGATGTATTTCAAGGTGGACAAATAAAAGGTTTGTCCAAATCCTTCCATGCGTATGTCTACTTTCTATATATATATATAACAAAATGCCAAATATATATATGGCATGAACATGCATACTGACATACAGACAAATAAACAGTTACAGATACAGATACAAAATGTGAAGAAGAAACAATGACCTGTTTACAGAAGGGGGAAGATCCAGCCTCAACAGCTCAAACACAAGCTCTTACTAAAGGTGTGAAGGTGTGAAACGTTTGTGTGATTCCTGAGCATGCACACAGGAATATGCTGCAATTGCGGTGTGATGCTTGTGTTGGAATGCTCCACCCTGTTGCAGTACCAAATTTTTAATAAAGGTGTTAAAATCAGAGAAGATAGAGAAAAAAGACGTAAGAAACATAAGGTAGAGAAATTATGTGTACTGTTACTCCAAGGACTCAGACTGTTAAACTTACTTATAAGGAGATTACAAATGGTCTTATTTAGAGTACATAAATACTGCCATAAGAAGATACGTGAAGAAATTAAGAGCCCTCAGAGAAAAGAAACTAGACCAGAGTAGGGTGAACAGGCCTACAATGGTCCAGTTCATATTTTTTTAAAAAACCTAAAAAACAACCCAAGAATAGTGAATTCAACCATTTCTAACAAACCAGTCAATACTGGTAAAAGGTAATGGAAAATATGCGTCCTCCACTTCTCAGCCAAATGCAGAAGACAGACCATTTTTGATACCCCATGCTTGTTTTCCTTAGTAGAACTGCTTTGAGGAAAATGAGCTTAACTTCTGAGTTTAACTTTACATTTTCATCTTTGCCAAAGATCTAACTGGCTGTCAGTATGAGACCATGGTACTGCCATCACCTTTAAAATTTTTGTTTTCTTAATTTAGGGAAATACATGCACACCTGCCCCTTCATCCTTCCTCCTCTGTCTCTCTTTCTTTCTCACACCCAGATACAAAACCAAAACTCTATGTTAAAATAACATCATTAAGGTTGCAAAGTCAAGCCTGAAGAAATTAGAGAATGCGAAAATTAAGTTTTCCTGTGAACCTTAATTAGCTGAAGGTGGCAGGCACCCTGTGGAAAAAATAGCATGTGACCATGTAATTAAAGACTGTGCCATAATGCCCCCACATGAGGATGCCAAATTAATGTTGCGCGGGCAAACTTAATTCGAGCATTCTCTAACTTCTTTTGAGCGCTTGACTTTGCAAGCTTAATAATGTTCCTTCAATGCAGTTGTGTATGTGTAATTTTAGACAGAATTATCTTAAAGAAGCTTTTTCTCTGAAATATTACTGTCACTGAATCTTATTTAGACTCTTATTATATTAGCTTGATTTCATGGCATTTTAATTTATATTGCATTATTGGACTGTTAACTTACTTCCACTACTCAATTAGGCTGGCGATATTGTTTCACTTCTAATATGCTTCTCTTACTATTCAACATATTATAATTATTAGAAGGCTATTTATATTTACCTAATGCCAGTTAAATAAGATTCTGTTGAGTGTCACCATGTTAGCTACAGACCTTGATAGGAAAGAAATTGTCTTAATACAGTCATATAAACATATTTATAAACTTTTCACGCTTATGTTCAAACATAATAGTACAAATAAAAATAATAAACAGAAGGGTAGTGTAAGACTGAATTTGACATAAATAGAGTCTGACATTGATTAGATCTTTGGTTATTTAATGGTAGCCATTTGAGAATATTGCAAGCATACTTTTATTGGTATCCCTTACAATCTTTCATAAAGCCATGACCATTTAATAGATTTTTGTATATTGAATACTTTTTATAATAAATATTCTTATAATTGTATCTTTTACTAATATCTCCTTGGTCTTTGAAGCAACACCTTTAAATTCGGAAAGCTGTACAAATCAGAACTTACTGATACATAAACTCAAAAAGCTGCACTTGCATTAATGGGTGTGCTTTTTTTGAGATGCTGTGAGCTGGAGACGTCTAAAATAACCTACACTAGTATGTGCTTTTTAAAATACCTGTTTCTCATTATTGATGACATAGGATACCAATACAATAAGTTAGATAGTAATTACTGCTGGGATCCATCTGATCAGTCTTCTGAAGATTGATTCCTAATGGATCTCATCCATTAACAGAAAACATTGGGGACAGTCAATTTAATTTTTACTCAATGGTTTAGACAGTGAGCAGGTCTCTCACTAGAATTTTTTCAGTCTGGGTGAGGACTGTAAGCAACAGCCTGTTTTCCAAAAAAAAAAACCCCAAAACAACCAAAAAATGTTTGTTCCATCTCAGAGGACTCTCTCACGACTTCAGTAGATTTGGGCAGCCTGGTACATAACAGAGCTCTTGACAGGAGGAAGGTGAACAGCTTTCCAGAGCAAGCCATCCTGAGCCTCCGTGTTTGATAAAAGTTAAACAACTAGAAAACACACAGGGCAACACCAGCAATTTCAGGTAGGCCCAGCTTGTAGGTTTGTTAAATTTCTGTAGGCACAACATTTTGGAGGATTTAGTCCGAAAATTCTGTGCTATGCTGTTGCAGCATTCAATTATCTCATTTTCAATATTAGTTTTAGTATTTCCTTCAGGAACAAAAAAGCTATTGAATCCGTCCCTGGAGTTTAAAATATACACTGCATATATAGGTAATAATATCAGGTGTCTTCCTCAGTAATCAACTGGCAAAGCTGTACCTGTGTGTGGGCGTGTGTGAAAGGGAGCTTAACTCACCTAATTTTCAGCACAACTTAATAGCTTTCTTCCTCTAATTAATTTTGCTGCTAGTCTGAACTCACTGTAATTGGTATATCCAAAAACAAGGATTAGCAAAATGGACCAGACCATTGACGTGCTGCTTTCAGCAACTTGCTTCTGACAGTGGATGGTTAGAATTCAGGAAGATGGTATACAAAATCCTGCAATGAACAGCTGCCATATAATTTCCTTTAAAGCTGGTATCTTCCTCAAGCTTTTTGTATTTGCTTACTTAATATTTTGCAGGTAAGAGAGAGTGTGGACTTGTAGTAGTGCAGACATAACCAGTTCTTCATCAGAATCCCAATAAACACCTTTTTGCAGACTTACACAGCTTGAATGTACATCTGAGCTGAACATGGCTACAGAGTTGATCTTTCAAACTCGGGTAATTTAAACTAATTAATTTAAATCTTAGGCAGTTCTTTCTTGGATCTCCTTGGGAAATCATATGGACATATATACTCTGCTAGCATTCAGTTATTCTCTGAAGCACAAGAATTTCCCAGTATCTCTTCAATAGTGAGGTACAAGAAGGGAGGTCAGTGAACACTAGTTCTGAATACTGGAGGGGAAAAAAGGTAGTTTGGGTGATGGGTTGGTCGTTTGCATGACAACAGGCAATCCATAAGTGCTATGTCCCAATATTGCAGAAGCAACAGCAGAAGAGAAAGCAGGTGGCTAAGGCACATTATATGACTGCTTTCCCGTTGATAACCATTATTCCCCCTGCTCCACCACCATTAACATTGAGAACACTCCTGCAGACTCTTCTCATCCTATTTCTGAGGTAAAGCTGACTGTACCTTCTGACACCTGTGTTTGACCCCAGTTTGACAAAAAGTCTTAAGCCCATCTTCTTAGAAGTCTTCAACAGCCTAAAGAACAGGTCTGAACTCCACACAGAAAAGGAGGTGTGTCAAACAGAGATCCATAGCTCCTGACTAAAAAGGTGGGTTTTTTTCGGCTTTGCTGCACTCCTCCTTCTCAGCCCCATCCTGTGGTGTCAACAGGAGAAGTTTTCCGTTCTTTCCCACTAATCATCTCTGACACAAACTTGGCAATCTTGTCTATGAGAATATGCCTGTAATACTCTAGGCCAGTCTTAACGAAAAAAAATGCAGATACAGCACCTTTGAATAGTAAGATCTAAAGGCGTTTTTTTTTTTTTTTTATTGTTGTTTTGCTTTACAATGTTCTGAACAGGGAAAGAATTAAGGCCAAAATCAGTGGATAAGAAAGACTCATTTGGTGTGAGGCAGGGCACACTGATCCTTAATAAGAAAAAAAAATTCATCTGTTATGTCTTAACAGTAGGAGGGAGTCTCAGCTTAAAGTTATGTGCTTCCTTTTATGACAAGGCTCTCATCAGCACTCTGTAAACTGCTGGACCAAACTCTCCACTGCTCTTTCAGTGGGGTTATGAGAAAGGAGAATTTAGCTCCCTGTTGATAGACTGCTAGCTGTGGATGTGGGAGGGGGCTGAGGGGAAGGCTGTTAATTAAATTTGAAGGCAAGATTCTGCTCTTTGCAGCTGAATTAAAAATAAAATACCAATTGAAGTTTAATTACTGTCTTTGCTTACTTGTGCATTCAAACTTGAAAGATGACTTCACACTCCATTTTTAAGCTCCTGTGGCTCAGAGATGATTATGGAGTTTGAGTGCTATGTGACATACAGTCTTATCAAATACCCCATGCTACCGCAGAGGCATTTATGCAGCTGATAAGGTAGGCAGCAAGTGAAGTCTCTGGGCCAAACTGAGAGGGATGATACCCTGCAGCACGCAAATAGGAAGGGGGCCTGTTTTAGGAAACCCAAGGTTCCCATTGGCTTCAGTTGAAGTAATAATTACTCATTAACTAGTAGCAATTATTCATAACTGGTTAACTGCAAGATAACTATTGCTGTCCTGCAGTGGGAGAAAAGATTTAATTAAGACTAAATAAGAGGAAGAAAACCTGAGAGGACTTCTGAAATAGTGCCTTCTGCCCTTTCTGTCTGTGAAACAGGGGTATTTTACATGGTAAAGAGTGCAAGACTATAGAATGGATGAATATTATTTCTACAAGGAAAGGGAAAATGTGAAGGGGTATAATAATGTTTTTATATTAACATTTGCTAGTTAGTAGCACTTCTGGTGGTGCACTTTTGTATTCCCTCATCTTTCTTCCGAAACACAAGACTTCTGTTATTTTTAATATCACTGAGCATTATTCAGGAAGTATCCTGCGTAGACTGTATCTGGAAAAAAGCACAGTTTTTCTGAAGAGTGTGGTGGGTTGGCCTTAGCTGGACATTATAAAACACACTGCAAAAGCAAAACCCACAATTCACTTACTTCTTGCTTAAAAAATGTTTCAGGTATCTTTTGAGATCATAATCGATGAGATACCAGATTTCATAGACCATCAAAGACTTGAGTATGTTTTAATAAACATGAAAACCTAAAGTCATTTTAGCTTACTAGTTAGGTTTAGTTTTTTAAAATTATTATTTCTTACATTTATTCCTTTTCTTTTATCTTTCTGCTCAGTTCTCTCCTGTTCTCTCCTCCCCTTATATTTTAAAACTTCAGCTAAAAGTTAATTAAAAATTATATTAACCTGCAACTTTATCTCATTAACAAAAATATCAGTTTTTCTTTTCTCCTTATCTCTATTCTCAACTTGATATCATTATAGGGAGTTATGCTGAAATAAGACATTTGAAGCGCCCAGTTTAGACAGGGCATCTGACTGCTTCATAGTGATGTGACTACCTACATGTCTGTGCTATACAAAACACTGATAAATAATATGGTTGCTCTGCATCAGGGCTTGGAGGAACTTGCAGTGTCCATCTGTCTTTCTGCAGTGGGTTGACCCTGGCTGGGCACCAGGTGCCCGCCAAAGCTGCTCTATCACTGCCCTCCTCAGCTGGGCAGGGGAGAGAAAATATAATGAAAGGCTTGTGTGTCAAGATAAAGACAAAGAGAGATCACTCAGCAATTACTATCACAGGCAAAACAGACTTGACTTGGAGAAATTAGCCTAATTTATTACCAATCAAATTAGAGTAGGATAATGAGAAATAAAAACTAAATCTTCAAATACCTTCCCCCAGCCCTCCATTCTTGCTGGGCTTTAGTCCCAATTTCTCTACTACCTCCTCCTCCTCCAGTGACACAGTGGACCAGGAATGGATGTTGGGGTCAGTTCATC
>NW_009602326.1:0-8062 GCF_000690535.1 Cariama cristata | reverse complement strand
ATCTTTCCACCCTCCCTTCATGTATTTCCATATATTGATGAGATTCCCCCTGAGCCTTCTCTTCTCCAGGCTGAACCGTCCCAGCTCTCTCAGCCTCTCCTCAGGAGAGATGTTCCAGTCCCTTAATGGTCTTAGCAGGCTTTTGCTGGACACTCTCCAGTGTGTCCATGTCTCTGTTGTACTGGGGAGCCCAGAACTGGACACAGCACTCCAGGTTCTGCCCCACCAGTGCTGAGGAGAAGGATCACCTCCCTTGACCTGCTGACCACACTCCTCCCAATGCAGCCCAGGACACCACCTTCGCTGCAAGGGCACATTGCTGGCTCATGTTCCGCTTGGGGGACCCACAGGTCCTTTTCTGTAAAGGAAAGCACGGAAATTGCTGGAATGGAGTGTGTGGATGTGGATTCAGAAAGATAAGACCTCAGTCAGATACTTATAGCCTTGCATTGACTCTTGTAGATTTTTCTCCAGAAATTTTCAAGAAATGTTTTTCCTTTTATCCTTGTCATCTTTACAAAGTATTGTTTCTCTGTACTAATTTTTTTTTGATGGGGAGGAGGGAAGTGAACATATGTCCAACACCATTCCTACCTTCCTTCTGCTCTGTGCAAACCAAGAATGAGCCAAAAAAGGTATTTGTGTCCTTTGTAGATTTATGGGTTCTGATGGTGGTGAAAAGGAAGACACTGAAGCAACAATGATGTATTATGGAACAACTTTTATCCAAGAAGCAGATTTTCCTTTCAATTTCAACCTAATTAACATGAAAAGTCTATCGGGCAACAGTATTTTTGAAGCAGTCAACCTGTGGATGAAAAACATGCCTGCAGGAAAATGGCCAAACTGGGCGGTAAGAGTTCTAGACCAACTCTTATAGGAAGAGCTTGTTCCTAGATTTCCTCTTCTAGTTCCCTTTCCCCCCCACTGATTTTGGTGGGATCAGCAGCAGCCTGAGCCCATGGCTGAGCTGTAGTAGATACCCACGGGAAACTCCACTGCTGTGGTCGCAGTCGTTGGCATTGGCCATCCAGATGGCTGTCCTGTCCTTCGGTAACCATTACGCTCCCCATGCAAGGGCCACAGAAAGGAATTTATGATCATGCCTCTCCCTTGGTGTCTGCAGTGTAGTATGGGGCATTGGCTTAAACCGCCCGTGAGGATGGGATTGGTACAATTATCTTTGGCCGTAAACCAACTCAGTGCAATGGATTCTGGAAACTTCCTGGGGCCAGGGAAGAACAGAGCAGGCAGCTGAGGGCAGTTAACTTAAAATCTTGCTCATCTTTGCTAGGAAGCATGTTTGGGATGTGCAAGAGATCTTTTCAAAACAAGCACCACCTTCACACAGCAGAGAAAATGGCAGAAATTGGAGGGAACTATGATCGTGGAGAGTTGTTATTTGTCATCTCTCCTCACTTCTGCCTTGTGTGCTGCTGGCACAGCTTCTGTGTGCTAAATTATTTGAGGTAGAAGTTTGTACTGGCATGAAGATAAAAAACATAATTGCCCTCACAGGCCTGGAGGGGAAAGAAAAAAAGAAAAAGAAAAAAACCCTATTACCTTGTTAAATTAGTTAACCAATTTCACATATGCATGGAATTTTATAATGTGTGTTTAACAGAATGATGTTTTCTTCAGGTTGGAAGCCCTAATGCTGCTCGGATTTCATCTCGGATTGGGAAGGAGTACGTCAGTGTTATGAACATGCTGCTCTTAACCCTCCCTGGTACTCCTGTGACTTACTATGGTGAAGAAATAGGCATGGAGAACATTGCATCAGAAAATGTAAGTGAAGAGCATATAAACTTTGATCCTGTTGTTTAGTTCTGAGTAACAGAACTTTCAAAAATACAAGGACTTTTCTTTTGTTAACCAAACCTAGTCTTTCTGACCGTTTAGATAGGTTTCTGTGTTCCCCATGGCACAGCCATTGGACAGCATGTTGAAATGGCCAGGCCAGAGACCAGAACCCAGGCCATGATGTGTGTCTGAACTGCTAAACTGCAGTCATGGCCCCTGATTTCTGTGCCACATCAGTCTTGAATGGTTTGCAGGGGTGTTGCTTTGCTTCACTTCAGCAGAAGAGGCAGCAAGCGCTAGCACCAGGCCTGGGCCAGTGGTTGGGAGAGGTGTGTTGCAGTCATCGGAGGCAAGAGGAACCGAGTCGCGAACTCCTTCCTCCCACCGAAGTACCCTAATCGCTACGTCAAAGTCTGGTATTTCCTGGCTGCTATTTAAAGGGAATCGGAGTTCATGAGAGACCATAGCTACAGTCACCATCTCCTGCAGACTGCTTTGCTCCGACTGTGCAAAGGCACCTAAGACACAGCCCTCTACAGCCTGCCCAAGCTCCGAGGAAGGGATCTCCAGACAGGGGTGGGCGTACAGACCAGCCCCTGCTTAGCATTGCCTGGTGGCAAGCAGAAGTGGCCTTTGCTTGCCACGCAGGGTTTTTTGATTTGTCTTTTAGATCCCTTTCTATAAAGGATATAGGTACCTGAGCCTGGGAACCAGGTGCCTAGCTCATTTGGTCATAGCTCCAAGTAACACATGACAGGATGGTTGTTAGATCCCAGAAATTTTCAGAAGTAAGTTTATTCAAGGTCAAGGGATTAAAACAAAGTGTCCATGCCTTTTACACTGTGCTGACTTCCATAACTTAAAAGCTTTCAGGTTCAGCCCCTGTAATTTCTTGTCTTTTGTATGATCATACCTGACTTCTGCTGTGTCTCATTGCCCAAGATGTAGGGGCATGACTGGAAAAGGTCATGCCCAAAAGGGAAGGGCTCAGCTCTGCCCCTCATGACCATATTTGAGCACCATGAGAACACGGTCCTATGGCAGATGCTGGTTTCACTATGGAAAGCCTGTGTTAGGGAATGAGCCAGCCTCTGATGATGTTACCAACGGTCTTGGCTAGCTTTGCATCAAAGGGAAGGAGGTACTTGAAGAAGAACAGGATCATGGCCAGGTTTGTCTGATTCAGATGTGACAAAAAGATTCTCTGATTTAAAAGGAAATCTCATTTCCTCTGAGAAACGCCTAGGTCAAAGTATCTCCTTCATTTTCTTGCTGCTGCTGCTGCTTACTGCTGACAGAATGATAGATACTCTTCAGAAAAGTGGCTTGCCCTTGGCTCCTCAGGGTTTACTCTCTTTTAGTGGCTAGCCTGTGGCTTAAGGCTTTGTAACAATGCAAACCTGTTCTTCACTCAATCTGGAGAGGAACATTCCCTGATTAATGGTTGTCCTAGAAAAATGGAGAGCATTTGCTCAGGGTATAGTTTTTAGCCCCAGCATTTGAAACCCTTCAGGAGAAGCTAAAAGAGGTAAAGATGAAATGAGTGTTACCAGTGTTGAAAACTTGGGATTTTTCCCCCCTGCTTTTCAGAACATGCTAAAAGGAGAAACCCATTATTTATAATGTCACAAAGCAAAGTGACAATTTCTTTTGTTGAGCTGCTGTTCTGACAGATTGCATTGAAAAGTGCCCTTTATATGAAAAACAGTTTTCATGGAAAACAAACATTCAAAGTAGGCGCAAAATATTTTATGCCCTCTTATATCATTAAATTTAAGTGTCAGATCTTTTGGCAGCTCTTCAGTAACAATGAGGAAGCTTTTTCAGAATTTTTCTGAATTCTTCAAAATGAGAACTTCAGACTTTTTACATCGACACTTTTTAATCAGCTAAAAGCTGGTTTTCAATAAAGTTTTCGCACTTGGAAATAATTTTATCTTTCTAACACAAACAATCCTGTCCAAATTGTACCCCTTGCAAATGTAAGCTTGAAGAGTTCTAAGGTGAAAAGTGTGATGGTTACAAAAGAACAGATGCTGAATAGCATTTACTAGTTGTTTACTGTTATTTTAACAGCATGTCTTCTTAGGACTCATTACCTCATATATTCACTCACTGCATGCCTGGATATTTACCGGAATACCCTAGCTGTCATTAGTAAACTTTTATCCAACCATCTGTTGCAAGGGGAGACAACTCGAGGAGAGTCATTTGGGAATTTCACATTTTACCCAGCAATGCTGTATCCATGAGACCATCCATTCTCCTCCACTTCAGGAACTGTCTTGATTCTTATTTCCTCTGTAGATTTGGAGCAGGATTACATCCTCCTTATTAAATTTAAACTTAAACCAAAGCAAGAAATACTGAAATAGTGATCATTTGGAAGATGTGAGAACATGCTATCGCTGCTTTATTTTCTAGGTGACCTTTCCAGAGAAATCCCCCATGCAGTGGGACAGCAAAGTTAATGCTGGTTTTACTGAAGGCAACAGCAGCTGGTTACCTGTTAACTCTGACTACCAAAGTGTAAATGTTGAAGTAGGTATCTATATGTGTGACAAACTAATGGTCTGAAAATATTTTAATGTATCTCTTTTGCTCTGACTTCTTTAAATTAGTGGGAATTGGCAGTAAGCACAAACTCAAGGGAAGGAAAAGCACTGAATCCTGACACATTTTCTTAGAAAAGGAAACCCTTGCACCGGCAAGGAGCCTACTTCATTTACGTGCATTTAAACAGAGCAACTGCAATTATGATGTAGATGTGGCAATTTGGCTCTTTAACATCCTTTTAATAATTTTAATATTAGATTGAAATCTGGTCTTTTTTTCATCTCTATTACTATAGAAAGCACTGGCTTTGTAACAAGAACTTAACATAGACCATCTCTAGCAGAAATAGAGCAGTGAATGAAACAGATTTTGCTGATCTACACTGCTGACCACAATTGAAGACAGAAAAAAATAAATCTAAGACAGGAAAAATATAAAACATGAAACAAACCCTGTGACTTCAGTAGAAGACCCGATGAAAATGTTCATTATCAAGCTTTGAATGGCTGTGGCTTCCTCCTGAATAAAGGGTACTGTAAGGACGCTGTGGGAGGAAGAAAGTGTTAGTGCTAGGGAAATTCTGTCATTCCCGATAACCTCTGTCTGTGTCACTCCACAAATGCCAAGGAAGTGCATGAGAAAAGGCAGTTTTTCAGTGGAATTTGCAGACAAATTTGAAGGGAGCTAATTGTCAAAACAGAATTCTAATAGGTGTGTTCTCAGCAGACTGTGTGGGTGGGAGAGGCGAGTACTATTTCCTACATTCAGTGCAAAGAAATGACCCTGTTAATGCTGACTGTTGCAGATCCAGATGACCTGGTCCAACTCAACCCTGAATTTGTACAGAGCGCTAACTTCCCTCCGCAACAGTGAGCTCCCCATTCATCGGGGTTGGATGTGCTACGTCTGGAATGACAGTGATGTTTTTGTGTACGTGAGGGAACTGGATGGGTTAGACAGAGTCTTTATGATGGTTCTCAATTTTGGGCAGGAATCGACAATAGACCTGAAAGCTATAGTTCCTAACCTTCCATCTGAAGCTATTATAAGACTAAGTACTAATTTTAGCAATGCTGGTAAAGCTGTCAATACCAAACTAATTAAAACTGAAATGGGAGAAGGCCTGGTCCTTGAATATAAAACAGCAAAGCCTGTTCATACTATGGAAGCTTTTCAAGGAAATTGTTTTGTGGCAGAAAAAGCTTGTTATTCCAGTGCCTTCAATTTACTCTACATGAACTGTTAAGTGCAGGAGTAGGATAACCAAGCTTTCATGTTAATTTAGAAAATATTGGTTTCAGGGAAATGCTAAAAATAGTCAGTTTTCTTTGGCTTTTAAAACTTTATTTGTGTACAACATAAATGTCCTGAAAAATAAAACTTGATTGCTAATAGTGTTGCATCTGTATTGGTGATGAAAAAGTATGGTAGAAATTACCCCCTAGGGTCTGTGGAGAAGAAAAGTAAACCTGTCTTAAAAAACTGTCCGGTTTAAGTGTGTGTATTTTTGGGAGGAAAGAGAACAGTTGCTTTCTGGGTGCTGCCCCTTACAGCTGCTGGTCATTAAGAGCTCGGTGGAATCCAAAGCCTGTGGCAGATCATAGAACTTAAAAAGCCTGTAGATTTGTAAAACTTACTCTAAAGGGGTGGCCCTATGTTTGTTAAAATAGGTAAAAGCAAGCAAGACCAACATATAAAGTTGTGAAGGCTTAACTCTTCTCTCAACTCAGAACAGTTCTGATTATCCTCAAAGGTAGTAAGAAAAAGAACAAAATATAGCTAGGATGTCTTACTTCTATACTCAGGACTGCATTTCCAATTGATTCTCCCCCCCCACGGAGTTAGAATACATTTGCATTCTGAGACTTTTTCTACCCTAAGGCTGAGCTGAGGTGTGCGTATGTTAGTTCAGAGCCAGCAATGGAACCAGCCGTACAGAATGTCACACTTGTTCACACGGTTTGATTTGGTGCACCTACAGTGGCTTGTGTGACACAAGGATCAGCGTTTGACTCAGTGCAATCTGTTTTGGACATGGGGGTGATCTGGGCAACTGTTTTGGTTTGAGGACCTTATGGCCACACAGTGTATTGTGCGCCATGCTTCTATCTTAGCAAGCAATGTGTAGTAGTTTTGTGCCTTTCTCAGAGGTCAGCTAAGCTATGAATCAGGCTGTGTTAGTGGGGGCATTCTTTTTTTGTTTTATCCTCTGGAGACACTCTGGCATCTCCTTCTGGGGCATTTGTCTTGTCTTCCAGGGGGACTTTGGCACCTACTCTTTAAGATTACCATGCTGCTGAAGGTAACTGCAAGATTTTGAATCTACTCAGATGGAAGTGTTCTGCTAAAATTCCTGTTCTTGAGAGTCGTTTTCTTCTTTGCAGTTTGTTCAATCCCACCATTTCATTTGTATGCTATGGCTGCTGTGTAGCTAGGAAGGGCAATAGTCATCATTGTACGGGAATTAGTTTTAGAAGACCTTGGTGAGAGGTTTAAATCAAATACTTCTTGGGAGTTTTACTGCCGTGTGTAAAATGTGCTCTTGGAAGAGAGGTCTTAGACTGGAAAGACTGCCTGTACAAAGTGTGTGTACTTCACATGTTAGGCTTTACGCACCAACCACTGTGCTTCAGCTCCGCTTGTATAGCGCTGCACTGCTTGCTTATGTGAACAGAACTGTACTGAACAAATCAATAAATGCAGGTGGCTACTTCTGTACTATCTGGCGGGGCAGAAATTCAGCTCTTAGTTTGTATGGTTATAAGCCAATGCCATACCCAACTTTGCCTCTGAATTTCTTGTCTGCTTACGCCCATAAAGTAGGGATCCGAGAGGACAGACCCTCTAGAGAAGGTGTTCACTTTTCATATAAATAAAGATCTGACCCGAAGTTCTTCAGGTGGTCAGTATGTTTATTAGCTATTTGCAGGATTTGCTATGATGTCGGAGATGGCATACTTCAAGTTCTTTGTTCAGAAAAGCAAGGTGTCTTGCAACCTAAAATAATGAAAATATTTTATTACAAAATAAAAAAATTCTTTCCGCTATAAACCTTCAGGTTCTTATACAGCTATTCTAATCTTTCTTTCCCATACTATTGCTAAGCAATACCTTGCCCTAAGACAGAATGAGGCTTTTCCTGAAAGAATTTATTTTGGGAATAACTGCCACAAAAACAAAATAACATTTGCTAGGATTTGTTAAAATTGACAGTAATAAAATTTGTAGCCAACTGTGATAGTCTGAGACATCAGTAACAGTATGTCAGGTCTTTGCAGCGTGTTGCTTTTAACGTGCACGCTTGTATAAAGTGCAAAATCTTGAAACCTAACTGTAGTAGCATCCTTTGACAGTACAGATCATGCATTTCAAAATGTAAAGATCAAACACATCATATATGTTTTACTCATGAGGAAGATGGAAGTTAAGTGGCCAGTATGGCAATTTTAAGCACTTTTAATACTCTACAGTGTAAGACTTTTCCTGCTGGAACAATGTTTTGCACAACTTAGAAAATTCATTCAAAGCTCTCAGAACATTACAGTGGGAGTTTAACACTATTTTGAGGCTTAAGGCACAACGAGGTTCAATAATCTGGTTCTGTCACTGGCTCTTTTAGATCTATAAAAATACATTGATAAATATATATAATTATGTGTATCTATGTATAAACTGCTGGGTTTTTTATATATATATATATTTT
>NW_009602325.1:17807-25520 GCF_000690535.1 Cariama cristata | reverse complement strand
GGGTAACTCCGTCAGTTTTGGAGCTATGACCTCAGAAGAGGGGGCTGCGGAGCTGCTCGGGATGGGGGGCAATGGGGGCACCGGCCCAGGCCACCCCTTGGGAAGGCAGAGTAGCTCCAGCCCCGCACAGCAGCAGAGTACATCTGCACAACTCCGGTGGGGTCTCAGACATCATGGGTGCGGCCCACTGTGCCCCACTGGCCCGACAGCCAGCTGTGGCCCCACAGCCCCCACCCCAGTGCCCATTCCTGCACCAGCCCCACCGCCTGCCCCGTGCTTACCTCAAACGAAGCATCGCTGGACTTGTGCAGGTAATTTAATGACGCAGCTCGTTTCATGCTGCAAGAAAGCAGAGAAGAGCAGGTGTGATCTTGTGGTGCCTGGCCAGACCCCAGCCCCCAAGGTGGCAGGGCCCCCACCGACCCTGGTCCCTACCTGGTGCTCCTGGGCTCCAGGGGACCATTGCCCTGCAGTTTCTTGACCAACATCTCACTGCTCCTCCGTATCACATCCCGGATTTTCCCCAGGGAGCTGCTACGCTGGAGGGTGCCACTGCCATCCTGAACACAGAGACACAAGCCAGGGCGATGGCTGAGTGGCACCGACGAGGCTCTGGCATGCTGCAGACGAGTGGCCAGGAACTGGGCTTGGCTCCAAACACCCTCTTGCCCGCTTGCACCAAGAATTTAGCCCTGGCCCAGAGCAGGCTTACTGCCAGGCTCACCCTGGTTCTCCACGGGACACGATGATCATGGAGTCGGGGACACCCACTACCATGGCCTGGCTCACCCGGACCAATCCTCCCTCCCGCCTGGTGCAAGCCCAACACCCAGCCAGGCTGCTGACTTGCACCAGCCCAGCAGCACAAATGACACAGGCATCCCCATGGCCCTGCTCGAACATGGCATAGCTCCATCACCTGTGACAGCTCAGGCAGCAGCTACCAAGAAGGTCTCAGTGGCCAGGGAAGCACCAAGCCCTGATGGGAGCCCCAAGCTTGGGGGTATTTTTGTCAGGCAAGGACATGCTGCCGGGACATTCATTTCAAGGACTCTCTCCTCATTTGCTGCTAGCTGGAGGCTATCCTCCCCCTCCCCTTGCCCTTCCTCACCATGCCATTGCTATTCCTCCTCTCCATGCAGCACTCGTCCCAGTGCACATCCTGGTCCTGCATGCCAGGTCTGCAGGCTCACTCATGTCAGACAAGACCAGTCCACACGCACACATGGCCTTATCCCACCTCTAACACCCGCAAGACGATTAGCTTTGTGCCTGCTCAGCAATTCAGGCAGCTCCATCTAGGATGCATTCTTTTGGCTGCACCAGTTGATGCCAAGCAGGCACCGCTCTCCTCGGCGCCTCCAACTTTAGCTGCGCCCGGCCCTGCTAGCTGCCCCAGCGTGGCACTTCGCAGGAGTTTCTTTTTCCAAAGACCAAAACCAGCCCTAAATCTTGTTCCCCAGCCTGTTTCCTCTGACATGCCCCCAAAAGTCCCCAGTACTCAGAAAGGCACTCTCAGCCTTTGAGAGACTCTAGCCCATCTCCTGCATTTAGCTCCACATGCATGCAAGGCACAGGCTGCCAGCATGACACCACCTCATGCCAACTGTGCCGTCATGGCACCGAGCTCTTCCCCTGTGGCCAGGCATGCTTGTTACACAAGGTTGTGGCACCACTGCTGATGCGGAATTACTTTTGCTTTGATGCCAATAACAGCAATCCCTGCTCCTGATCCCAATGGCCCCTGGCACACGAAGGCAGAAGAAACAGAGATAAGGCAACCGCAAAAGCCCTTTCCTCCTTACAAGCATGTGTGGGAGCCGCTGTGTACTCCTCCAAATGACCAAAATGCCCCGTGGCCCCAGCTGGCAGCAGCAATTGTCCCAGAACCGTCCACGTAGGTAAGCAGGGGCTCTGCCTTAGGCCACTCACCCCCGTGCTGAACCCTACAGGTTGTGGCCCTAGGGAAGGCTTTTCCAACACTTCCCCGCTCCAATTACCCAAAGCTGATCCAGCCCTAAAATCCTTTCCAACAGCCAAACAGGACTTTTTCTACCAGCAAACCTTTCTTCCGGTATTCATCTCATCCCTCCTTGGATAAGCCAAGTGCATTGAACCTCTTCACTTTCTTATCAGGTTGAAGGGTTTCCAAACTGAGAGCCATGTGCTGTTGCTGCAAGAGACCCACTCACCAGGAATGCAGAGAGCACTGAAAGTTATTAGCAAGGTAAACAATTCAACTCCTGCACCGGGCATCCTGGGCAGGTTTTGGAGGAGCCGGCCATCAGTATGCGGCACTAGCAAAGACAAGGGTAGTGTGTCTTTTGCCTCCCCACCAGAACTGTGCTGGGTCACCACCCTCCCTGCAGGGTACCGCCATGCCAGGCACTGTTGCTTTTGCCAGAGCACCCGAGCCAGGGGTGGAGAAGGGAACGTAGCTGGGGCAGAGGTGCAGGATGATGGTACAAGGGCAGCAGGATCCAGCCAGAAGTATGCTCGGGGGTCAGGGCTGGAGGATGGAGCCACATTTCCCCAGCTGCAGTGATGCAGACTGACTGCACACCAACACCAGAACCGTGCTGCTGCACGCTGGGTTAAAAATAGCCTACCCTCCTCTCCCCACTCCCTTTTCTGCAGGGTTATTTTTAACCCAGAACATTTATGGGGCTTGGTTTATACCACAGAGCCCCCACCCCATTGCACCCACCAGGATGAGAGCACTCAAAAGAAAAAGCAGCAGCTCCACAACTGAGCCGCTCTCCATGGCATGCTCCCACCCTGCCTGCTGCATGGAGGCAGAGGACTTGGGCAGGATTTGGCAGCATGTGGAGGTCAGCACTGGGGGACACAATGGGGTATGCAAATACCCATTGGGGAAGGCCCAAGCTGAGATGCCCCAGGGCAGCCCTGCCACACACGGCTACAGAGCTGAGGTTAGTAGCAACCCCAGTTTGGAGGTTAGGGAGAGGCACAGTGGAGTTGCGTCCCTCATCTCCAATGCTCAGCCTAGAAGAGGTGCACGTCCCCCTGCACGCACACAGACACCAAGCACCCCCATACCTGCTCCAGCAGCATTTGTACCCACCACCCCAAGGCTGACCGACGCTGGCCTACAGAGCATGGAAAGAAGCACAGGGCAGCGGTTCGGGTCTCTCTACCTTTAATCAGAGGTACGGTTGTTACAGCACCAGGTCCAGGACATGGCAAAACACAGGGGCGGGTGGCACTGAGACCTGAATGCACCCTGCACTGGGGACTCACCGCTCCTCCAGGAGCACGGAGCAGCGCTGGGAGAGGCAAGGAAGGTGCAGCCCTAGACCATTCAGTCCTGGGCTCCACACCCCATGGTCCCGAGGACAAACCTGCAAGCACAAGCTCCCAGGGAAGCAGCATGCATGTGCCCCAAGGCCTCTGCACCACCATGGCAAAGCCAGGCCTGGACAGACACAAGCACATTTAGTATCACAACCTGCCAGATGACTAGCATGAGAGAAATGATCTAGCTTTTTTTTGGGTGTCCTGCGCTGGCCTTTGGGCTCTATCCTGCTGGCAGCAGCCTCCCCACCTTTCTTCCCAGATAGGAGGAGCAGAGAGGTTCACTTCCTATAGGAGGTGGGATGAGGGTGTGCACCCAAGGGTGTGAGGCTCAAGGCAGCGGTGGTTTGGCCCTGGGAAACATTCTCTTTCCCAGTAGCGACCAATAGCACCAGACCCTGTGCAGGCCTGAAGCCTCATCAGAGGCACTGAGCCACCCCATCACATGCCCAGGGTCAGCACTGTCTTCTCAGCAGTAACAGGGTTATGGATCTCCCACCCACTTGGCTAGGGACAGCCAGACAGCAAGTC
Source organism: Cariama cristata (assembly GCF_000690535.1). Classification (NCBI taxonomy): domain Eukaryota; kingdom Metazoa; phylum Chordata; class Aves; order Cariamiformes; family Cariamidae; genus Cariama; species Cariama cristata. The sequence continues at coordinate 21,674 of NW_009602325.1, read as the reverse complement.
ACAGCCCCAGGGACCGCGCCTGGCAAGCCAGGTCCTGTGTTCAAGAATTGCCTTCCTCTATGAGCAACTTGGCCCCTTCTCCTCCTGCAGAAACCTCCCTTCAGCCATCTCATCTGCCCCCACATGCTCAGAGCACCCTGAGCCCCAGCTCTTCCTTTCCTCACATCCTTCTTTGCACCTCCTTTTTCTCCCAACCACTCTGCTCCAAACCAGCCCATTCCCCATCTCAGCCGCTTCTAATGGCCTGGCCCCTTGCAGAAAACAACTGCTTTCCCTCCTACCCTTCCTCTGACTCCAAGGAACAGCAAACACCTTCACTTCTGCCTCTCCCTCTCCCAGCAGTTACACTTGGGGACCCTGGAGCAGTGAGGAACTGATTTACCCCTTAATGCCATCAGGTGAGGAACTCGGCTACAGCATCAGGTCAGGAGGTTGCAACCCAACACGCTTGTCCTAGGAGGTCCCTGTTCCATATGTGACCCTTGGCTGTCATCCCCTCACCTCGTCTTGGATGTACAGTAGCTCTAGGCCGCTGTACATTCCTGTGCCCCTGCAGAGAGACCCACATGCTGCCTGCCCCTGGGTTGCAGAGCTCAGCAGGGGGGAAGATAGCAAGACAGGGACTGCCCTATACTACAGGGAGAGCCCAGCTCACTGGTGGCCAGCGCAGGTTTGCTACAGGGCACTAACATCAACTAAGGCTACAGGGAAGAAAGCAACTGGGCACATGACAGCCCTGCCAAGGCCAGGCCTCTCTGTCCCAAAACAGCCCCCTCATCTTCGTGCCTCCATCCTGGCCCCTGCAGAGATGGAGGGAACAAGCTAGAAGGGTTGAGGATGTGTAATGATGGTGGAGTCGGCACGCCTGGAGTGAAGACAATCAATCCCCCGCAGGCCTGGTCCCCAGGGATGTGCAAGGGCAGGCTGGGGATGGGGGCACACAAGGGGACGGTGGCCTGTCGCCCTGGCCTGGGGGAGCAGGCAGCTCCTCGCAGATTCTTCCTGCTCTCGCTGGCCACGGGACTGGAGCTGGGCCACGTGGCCAGGGACTCCTCTGCAGGCGTCGCGGTGCCCTCGCGCGCCGGGAGGGTTGGGGGACTGGCGTGGAGTTCTTGCCGAGGAAGCAGGGATGGTGTGGAGGAAAAGTCGGAAGATACAACACAAACATCCAGGTGATTGCGGTGGAGGGGAAAGAGGGAGTCTCGGGAGGCATTTAAGCCTAGTGGACAGAGAGGAGAAAGACACAATTTACAAGGCCGTGAGGTTGGAGGTCACCCAAGGAACAGGTCGGGCAGGGCCCAGGCTGCATGCAGAGACAACGGGCCATGTCTGGGCAGGGAGGGAGTCTCATGAGGCTGAAACAGCGGGCTCGCATCTTTGCCAGCATGCTCTAGCAGGCTGACAGGAACAGCTAGCTCAGGGAGAACCAGCCTGGGCCTCCTGCTCTGGTTCCTGGCATGGGGTGCTTGCCAAGACCTCAGCATCACTGAGCTGGTGCCATCCCTGCTCTCACAGCCCAATTACCTGGGCAACAAGTAGCTGGTCCAGGCCCTGGGGGGCTTCCAGAGCTGCCCTTGGCAGCAGGGCAGAGGTTGCTGGCTCCTTGGGGGCTCCCGTGGCCCTGCCTGCAGCAGCTGACAGCTAAGGGATGGCAGCAGAGGCTGCCCTGAGGCAGCACGGCCAAGGTCTCTACACCAGCACAGGGAACAACTGGCCATGACAGACAGGAGCAGCAGGACCTGCCTCAGCCTTCTTTTTAGGGGAGCTGCAGCCCAGCACAGGGCTGCTAGCTGTAGGGAGGAGGCTGGCTATGTGTGCAGCAGGCTGGAAAAGGCAGCAAGCATCATGTGGCAGCAGCTGTGTCCCCCAGGGTGCTGGGCTGGCCCTCAAACCCTCTATCTACAGCTGGCTGGGCCAGGGAAGCCCTGTCAAGCCCCCTGGGGAAGGGTCGTATGAGCAGTGACTATCGCCCTTGGCTGAGGGAGAGGGTGGCATTGCCTGCTTGCCTTGGGATGATCAGCTCAGAGACTGTCAGGAAGGTCTCCCAGACAATCACCAGTGCAAAGTGATCACCCAACAGCAACCACAGCCAGGAGGAACTGCAGAGAGACACCAGCCAGGACAGGGACCAGGTGATCCCAATCCAAACCTGCAGCCCTCCCTCTGTGCTTGTGTAGCCCCTCTACTAACGGGGAGTGCAAGGGTCCAGGGTTGGTGCCTTGCCAGGGCTAGGATCCTCTTCATTCCTGATGCCAAGAGCTGGGACAGAGGACAGCCCTACATCTGGCAGAGCTGCTGGGTCCCCTCGAAGCTCTGCTCCCCAGGTCCCCTCCAGCCACCTCCTCGGTACAATCCACAATCAAGAGAGCCAGCAGGCTTCAGGCTTGGGTGTTGAGGGGCTGTCATGGCAAGAGGGAAGAGGAAGGAGGAAAGGATGGAACTCATGCGGGTGGGGATAGAGCCGAGCCAGGTGGGGAAGGGTTAGTGACAGCAGATGTGAAGGGGGAGCGAAGGACTCTGTGTGCTCAGTGTGTCGCCCGTGCCAGGTCGCAAAAAACCCTGGGTACCCAGCTACGCTATGCTCTCAACTACAGTTTGCAGGAGGAATGGTGAGCATTAACAGCGCTAGCAGCCCTCGAGTCAAGCACCCACCAGCACCACGCTCACTTGCCACCTCTTCTCCATCCTCCTCCTTGAGGAGACAAAAGGCACCTGCCCCAGACCTGGACCACTACCTCCTCCAAACTCAGCGCTAGTGACCGAAGTGCCCCTCAGTCTCAGAGCAAGCCTAGACAGGCTCAGGTCACCCTGTCTGTGCCTCAGCTAACACCAACCTCTTTTACCACCACTGGTCAGCCCGGCCTGGCATCCCACAAAGACCTGCCTTTTGCCACCTCTGCTTGGCCAGAGCCCACGGAAGGCACAAGACCAGGAGAGGGGGACAGCAAAGACTATTCCCAAGCCCTGCAGTCACTCAGTCACAGACACACCAGGCACATACACACACGCACAACCCTCCTCAGGCTCAGCATCGCCTGCAGTGCAGTGCAGGACAGACAGCCAAGTTGCTCACAGAGGCTGTGTGGGTTTGAGATGGGGCCGATGTGCTCAGCCAGGGCCTCAAGAAGGGAGCAGCAGGGAAGAGATGTTAATAAGGTTGCAAGGCTAAGATTAAAAGGGCAGACCAGGACCAGCTCATGCTGTGCATTGCCAGGGCCTGGCAGCCCCTTGGAAACAGGAGCCCTCAGTTGGGGATATCTGGCCTGTATACCAGAAGCCAGGCCCAGACACGCACCTTTGTGGGCTGGCTGGCTCATGCCAAGAAACAGGGGAATGAAGTGTGCGGGGAACAAATGGAGGCAGACAAGGATGCCACGACAGGCCACGCGGGGACAGCCCTGAGCCAGGCTGTCCCTTCCCTCTGGCAGCCGGCTGAGGCCATTCTTGATGGTGTCTTGTACTTACCCCGCTCCATTCCACGCCCATACTCACTTCCTCGCTACCGTCTGTGGCATTCTCGTACTTGACACTGCCTCCCAGGCTCCGACGTCTCTCTGTGCCATCACCCTCCTTCAGGATTTCCACCACCTTCGTCTGGTTGATCGGGTCAATGCCCTGCAAGTAGGAAGAGATAAGGAAGGACCACATTTCACCCTTTTGTGTTCTTTCCCTCTAGTGATCTGCTGTGCCATCACTCTGCCTGGTCCTGTCCCCTCTCTTGGCCATTGCCCCATCACAGACAAAACCCTCCAGCACCAGAAGGATGGAGTCAAACGCCATCCTGCACTTAGCAGTCCCTGCTTGGGTTCCCAGCTCAGTGAGCGCCCCACACCCCCCCCTCCCCCAGCCACAACACACACCGGGCGT
>NW_009602325.1:4726-17758 GCF_000690535.1 Cariama cristata | reverse complement strand
CACACTTTAATGTGTGAAGGTTTCTGCTGTCCTTCAGTCTTTGTGCTAGGTGCTTAGAGCTCCTGCTTTATTATTTGAGGATTGAGAGGTACTCTTAAGAAATCCCTAGTGTGTTCCCCGGACAAAAAATTAGTGGGAAGGAAACATCATAGTGAGTGCAGATCTCCTCAGTAGCTGACAAAGCCCAGTAACCTGCCCCACGTGCGCACACACTGACATCTGCTCCATACATGCACACCCCCCGTGCCCCCTAAACACGCGCGTACCCCTGCACAAATGCAACCCAAGGTGCTCTGGTATCGTGGGAATGTAAACTAAGGATATCAGAGGCTGCAAGGCCAGCAGAATCCCTCTCATACCCCAAGCCAAATGCTGTGCCATGACCTGCCAACCCCAAGCCCCACCAGAGAAGATCCCTCCGGGGTTACCTGCCGTCGAGAGCGAACCGCACACTCCTCCAAGGTCTCAGCTGCCTCGAGCTTGCCTTGGCGTCGGTACAGAGCACCCAGGTTCCTCAGAGTGGTGTTCACAGTTGGGCTGCAGTAATAGATAGAAGGTGAACACGAATCCTGGGGCCACCCCCTCCAGAGCCCACAGCTGCCCACAAACCACCTCTTACCTGCTAACCTTACAGGCCTTGTACCAGCCGCCATACTCGGCGTACGGAGCACTGTCTCTGTGCTTGCTCTGTGGGGTAAGGAGAGAGGAGGGCTGTTAGCCCCATGCCTACTGCTGTTCTCTGGCCTGTGCTCTCCCACTGGGTGCCAGGGGCAGGCCCCAGGCTGCACCCCCGCACCAGACCAGCCTTTGGAAAAACAATGTGCAAATGCAGTGATGAAACCCAGCAGGTTCCTGGAGGGAAAGCTGAAACCTGTTTGCTGCAACAGATTTGAGCCACAAGTTGATGTGATGTCCCCACCCCAGCAAGGAACACAATCCCATCTCCTCACCCCTTCCGCGGTACCAAAGGCAGCAGGCACAATACAGCCCATCCTCACAGCTCTCTGGAGGACATGACACCCCACCACTCCCCCAGCATGCAAAAAGGAGACAAAAAAAACTCCAACCAACAAAAAATCCACAGGTATGCCAGGCAGCATGGGCACTAAACGCCTCAACCATGGCTAGCAAAGGAATCACCCAACCACATCCAAACCTTCTGCCTGCAAAGTCAGGCTCGCCCCACAGCAGCTCAGCCCAGCTAGCTGTCTTGTCTCCATACCCAGCCTTTGTATCCCAAAGCTGGCCCTGCCACAGCCAGGAGCAAAGAGGCTGTTGGCCAGAGCAACAGGAGAAAGGACAGAGCTTGATGCTCAAGGAGAAAGATCTAAGGCCAAGACAACCCACTCTGCAGGGCACTAGCTGCTAGCCAGCATTGCCTTGGGTCGGTAGGCACCATGGTACCTCCAGACAGGAATTGTCGCTGCTGCAGGAGCAGGGCTGCCTGTCCACACACTGTGCATGGCGAGCGCTCCGGGGTGTGCCATGCCCCTGGTTCTGCACCCACGGGATACATGGGCTGGGCAGGAAGCACCCAGCTCAGCCCTAAGCCCAGCGGGGCTGCTCTCGCCAAGCAGGGGCATGGGGCCACTGTTCCACAGCAGGAGTTTCCCTCTGGCAAGGGCTCTAGCCCAGAAAAAAAACCAAACCACAACAGTCTTCATAGAATCGTTTAGGTTGGAAAGGACCTTTAAGATCATCGAGTCCAAACACAAACCTAGCATGGCCAAGTCCACCACTAAACCATGTCCCTAAGCACCACGTCTACATGTCTTTTAAATGCCTCCAGGAATGGTGACTCCACCACCTCCCTGGGCAGGCTGTTCCAGTGCTTGACAACTCTTTCTGTGAAGAAATTCTTCCTGATATCCAATCTCAGCCCCTCCTGGCACAACTTGAGGCCATTTCCTCTTGTCCTATCGCTCGTTACTTGGGAGAAGTGGACCACAGGGACCATTTTTCTTACTCAGTCCCACAGCCCTTCCCAGCTCTTTACCCCACATGCTGGAGTCTCCCTGAGCCATAGGCACGCGTGGGTTTCCTTCTGCCAAAGCCTACGCAGCCTGGGCAGGCCCCCGGCACAGGAGAGCTCAGGACTTAAAACACCTCTGAAGCTTAGGTAGAGCCAGCCCGAAGAGGCTGGCTGAACCCAAGGGGAAAGGTCTCAAATCTACTGACAACAGAACATGTTACACGAGTTGAAAAGGACCCTCACACATGGGCAGAAAATATTAACCACATTCCTCGATCAAAAAAAAAAAAAAAAAAAAAGAAGTGAAGCTCTGCAAGAGGGGTTTGATGCTTTTTAATAGATGTGGAAACACAGCACAAAGCAGAGCGCAGCAGCCCCTGGGCCAGCAATACAAACAGGTCTGTGGTTACCGCCGCCTAGCCACGAAGGCCAGGCCAACCATACCATGCCATGGGCACGGCTACCCAGGGGACAGGAGCCCCAGGGGCAGGGAAAGATGCTCAGCCCTTGCCCCAGGCTGTAAAATGAATCCCACTCCAAGTGTAGACCCCTGAGCCTGTTCTCTTGCCCCGTGGCAAAGCTTGCATTACCTGGAGCACACTACAACTATCTATTTTTGACCTCTTAATTCTCTGAAGATATCATCAGAAGTGTCGCAGTCCCGGAGGGGGCAAGGGGAGCCTGGTCTCTACTCCAACTTTGATTTCTCCTGCATAGGATGGTGCTGCAGCAAGTGTAATTTCTTTGCAGCAGAGCCTTCAAAGGGCAGCAACCAGAGCAGCACAAGGCAGGGCTGAGCACTGCCCTGCACTGGGGACCGCATTGGCAAGACACGGCATGCTGCTGGGAGGCAGCTGGTAGTACCCTGCTCTTAAGGCTCGTAGGATGGGACTAATAAGTCACTAAGCCAAGCCTGCCACCTGACCCCATGCAGGGATGGGGCCTGCTCTGAGGTTAAAGGAAAAGAAGAGAGACCGTGTCTGCTGCCATTGCAGCTAGAGGACTAGACCAGAGCCGTTCATTCTGCTGCTTCACTCACCTGCCAAAAAGTAGGCGAGGTCTTAGGCTTAGGAAAAAACAGAGACTGCTGCTGCATTTATTGGCTGAGCACAGAGCAGGGCCTGGGCAACAGGAGCAACAGCTTCTCTGCCTCTCAGAGTAGTCCAAGGCAAGCACAACCCATGTCTGTCCCCTTTCAGAGGCCAGCTAGGACACAGAACAGCTATGGTTGGCCCTGTTCAGAGATCTTTTTCAGGAGGTTTGGCTCCGTTTTCTAAGCAAGGTGATGGCAACAGTTTCTTCTTGACCTCCATTTCTCCCCAGGCAGCCTTAGGGCTGCTTCAGAAGCCAGTTGTGCTCTGGGTACCAGCAGCTCTTTGGAACAGAGTGCCAAGGCCCTGCAGCACAAGCCTCTGCCATCCGCCATCTTCCATCATCTGCGTGCCCTAGAGGATCACTAAAGCAAAAAGAGAGAGCATCCAGCCGCAGCTGCAGAGGCTGAACAACCCCCTGACCCAGGAAAAACATCACGCTCTCTGATAAGCCTTCCCTCCCTGCTGTCCCAAGGAAGGGCTGTGCTCTCTCCCCACTCTCCAGACCCTTTCTGGCCTTCATCTGTGGCCATGGCAGCTCTTCAGGCTGTAGGAAGAAGGGTCTGGCTGTGATAAGAGAGGATCAAAACCCCTGGGTTTCCTTCCCCTCCCAGGGCTCTCACTGCTATCAACAGGCAGCACCACCAGTTCAGACTCACCTTGCTCATCTCCTCTCTCTCCTCTGCATGCATCCAGATTGGCTTGTGTTCATCTGTGCAGGGAAGAATGCAAGACAGCTCTGCTCACCACATCACCCTGTTGCTCTGCCATTTCCACAGGGGCTCTGCCTCCTGCACAGCCCGGCACTCTGTCCCCAGAGTCAGCAGCTCACCAGAGGGAAGTGACAAGGTCTCCAGATACCCCTGGGCCCTGGGCCACAGCCCCAAGTAATGTCAGTGGCCTTTCAAAGGCAGGATAGGGGAAGAAAGGAACAAGTCCTCCCATGGGGGAATACCTGTGCCAGGTGTACAGGAGAAACTTCAGACTATGCCTGGGAATGATTGTGCCACGTGCTCTTCCCCCTTTTCGCCACAACTATTCCCAACCCACTAAAGACTGACAGCTTCTGAAAGAAGAGGTAGAGCAGCATAACACACTAGAATGGCAGCGTCTCAAGGGCTGCCCAAAGCAGGGCCCCTGCAAGGCATCCCATCCCTCTGCCAGGGGGGGACACCAGAACCACCCAAGCCTAGGCTGAGAGCCAGGAGACCAAACTGCTCACCCTTCCCCAGCCCCAACAGCTTCTGCTGTACAAACCATCCACAGAGCCAAACTCCTTCACATGAGCACGGGTAAGGATCTCCTTATACAGCACCTCTGCATCTTTGTATTTGCCTTGCTTCAGGTAACAGGAGGCCTGCAACCAAGAAAACAGCTCCAGCCCCACTGGGCAACACAGATTAACTCTGCCCCCCCTCTTGTAGCTATCTCTCTGCATCTTCCAAGCAACAGGCAATGCTCACCCTTCCCAAGGCACCACTCCCCATCCCACATGGGCTCTCCCCAGGGTCTCACCAGGTTGTTCTTGGTCTTGGCCACGTTGGGGTCATCAGGACCGAGGCAGCTCTCGTAGATCTCCAGGGCCCGGCAGTAATAGTACTCCACCTCATCATACTTGCCCTGGTTCTGGCACAGCAGGGCTAGGTTGTTCAGCTGCTTGGCTACATCAGGATGGTCTTTGCCCAGGACCTGGGTAAACAAAAGAATAGAAGCCACAAAAAGTCAACACTTAAAGGCTGCGGTGGACTCCTGGAGTTAGTAGTCACTGTAGTCACTCCAGGACGTGCCTATGTCAGACAGGAGCCAAGGACTAGGGAGGTAAAGAGGAGATATTCCAGCTTCAACCTCCTGGCAGGCCTCTCTAGGGCTGCAAACACTGGAGAGGCAGCAGAATCAGAAGCCGAAGAGACTAGGATCTCCCAGGTGCAGTGAGGTAGCGGGGGAAAACCCTCAGGGAGAGCTGGAAGGAAGGAGAGCATGGGAGACAAGTACCTTCTCACGGATCTCCAGGGCTCGCTTACACAGTGGCTCTGCTTCTTTGTACTTCCCTCTCTTGCCATAGAGAACGGCCAGATTGTTCAAAGTTGCTGCCACCTGCAGAGACATAAGCTTCTCCATGAAACAAAGCAGAATGCAGTGGGACCAAACAAGGGGTGCAAGCAGCAGTAACAGTGACTGTCCCATTTCCTTCATGCCTGCAGTACAGCTGCTCCTGAAGAGAAGGAGGTCCAGAGGCAGAAGGCCACCCTGCCTACATCACAGGATCCAGGAGATGCCAACTCCTGACTGGCCGTACTGAACAAGACAGTGGAAAATATTGAAGCAGTAAAAAAAAAAAAAAAAAAAAAAAAAAAAAAGAGTCCCGCACCACATAAACAGCACCCCTCACATCAGAGCACACTGCTGTCCTTGGTAGTCCAGCTGCGGACACACCATAAGGGCATCCTTCTCGCCCCAGAGGCATGCACGGGTGAAGGGAAGTGACTGAAAGAGGGAGACACTCACTGCTGGGTGGTCTTTGCCCAGAGTCTTCTCACGGATGGAGAGAGCATCATTCAAGAGGTGTGCTGCCTCTTTGTATTTATTCTGATCCCTGCAGTGCAAAGTCAACCAGTTATTTGGGATTTGGACACCACAGCCCACAGCAAGCAAAACTGCTAACAACAGTCCTGCTTCCACACAGATCCAGCCCCAAAAAGCCTTTCATTTCTCCATTCCTCCCTACCTTAGCCCGTTTCTAGTTATATCAGGGAATCTGATGGTCCAAATACCTCATCTGTTCCAAAAGCTTTTTGAAAGGCAAACCACTGGAAGCTGGGGGAGCTCCCTGTCACCAGAAAAGAGAGGCAGAAAGCTCTCCTGGCCCAGTCCTGCCCTCCCCACCATGCTCACCTGTACACTAGTGCCAGAATGTTGAGCATGGTGGCCACATCAGGGTGATCATGGCCTGATGTCTTCTCCAGATCCTCCAGCGCTTGCTTGCAGAGCGGCACAGCCACCTCATAGCGTCCCTGTGAGGCGTACTGGATGACAAGGTTGTGGAGGGTGCGCAAGCGGGCAGGAATCTCATAGCCTCCCTGCTGGGCAGCTGCCACTGCACTGCTGTGCTGGTGGGGCACTGCAGGCACAGAGGAATAAGAAGGGGCACAGTTGGCACAGCAGGCTTGAACAGAGACAGTCAACAACCACGCATGAGCAAACACTTACAGCCAGGACCATGCTCCTCCTCTTCATTTGGGAACAGATCATCCAGGGAGTCCTTGGCGGAGTCACCCTCCTTATCCTCCTGAGAAGAAGAGAATCATGATACTGTTGGTTCTCAGAGGAGACAGCTGCTAAACTGTCCTCCCTGCTGCAGCCCACCAACACCCTCAACTTCCCTTGTTGTCTCTGCCATCATCTTCCCCCTGACACAACAAAACTAATAAAGCCAAATTTCCCCAGCACATCCTGGCATGCTACTCTGTGTTCTTCCAGAGACTCTGCCCCATGCATGCTCACTTTAGTTATTGTACATGGTAGCTGAGAAGGCGCAAAATCCAGCGCAACATTATCACACCTGGGCAATTCTGCTGGTCCAACCGCCCCCACCCCAAAATAGGGCATACCGAAGGTGAGACATCCTCATCATACTTCTTCAGCTGGTTCATGAACTCAAGGTGTTTCTTCTCCTCCTCCAGCTGAGCCACGGTTTGTTCACTGCGCTGCAGTTTCTGCTGGGTGTTGGCAAGCTCGTCGCGAAGCCACTGGTTCTCCTGGCACAGTCTCCGCACCTGAGCACGCAGCTTCTGCTTCTCTGACTCCACAGCATTCAGATGGTTGGACAATGCCATCATCACCTTGTCAAGAGACTCAGTCAGTAACTACTACAATCTTGTATCTCCCTTACATGCATGCTTAGGGCCAACCCTCAGGGTCATGCTGACCTTCTACAGTCAGCCCCTTGCTGCCCCTGCAGCTTATGGGGAATAGCCCCATGCCCACCTTCCCTTGTCAGTCTTGGGTAACACCTAGGAGGTCACCCACCGTTCTCACCTGAGCTTCTCCGAGCCCCAATTCAATCATCTCCACTGACTTGCGGAGCAGGTTGGATTTCTCATGCACGAGATTGGCTTCTTCATCTTTCTTCAGGCACTTGATGGTCTCCAGCAAGCTGTGCAGAATGGAGTTGTGTTCATTCTTGAGTGCCTCCAGCCCTTGCATCACCAGCTTGGTGTTGGAAATGATCTCCTCTTGGCTCAGCTTGTCTAGTTTCTCCTCCCTTGGGTACACCATGGTGGACATAGTCCTGCTCCTGCAGCCCTACACAGAGAGACAGAGACAAAACTTGAGTGCCTCAGCGCTGTTTCAGAGAGTCACAACCAGAGACGAGTGTCACAGCCTCCTTCAAGCAGTCAGCGACAGTGTTCAACTCTACTTTGCCAGCGTTCAACTCTACTTTGCCTACTCTAAGCCCTTCCCCTTCGTCCTCCCCTCTCCTTTTAGCAGCAAGCAGCTGTCAGGGCACGTGTCTCTGCTTTTGTGGCATGGAGGGCTGGCAACCAGTGCAGTGGCACACGTGGACAGGAGACAAAAAAGGCTAGAATCAGTGCTGATCTCCAACACCCCCACACCCCCAGCAGCGAGGAAAGCTGATTTAGCTTCCATTTAAGAGCAGAGATTTGTAGTTGGCAGCTGGGGTTGCAATGCATACACCTCCTGCCCACAGACCACTGATGCAAGGAGGCTGTCAGGGCTTAACAGCTCTTCTGACTGCGGAAGAAAGGGCATAGAAAGCGAATGGATGCCAGCCTAAAGCTTTCCGTTTCCTCAATGGAAAAAAATCTTGTGGAAGAGCATCTCTCTCGGACAGGGAAGCACCAGTGGCCTTACTGGGCCAAACAAAAAATTCCCCGACCAGAAGAGCACACCCTCACAATCCCTGCCCTGGCACAGAACGGCCATTGTGGTGATACGGCACATAACACCATCAGTGTGAACTGAATCACGCCTGAGTGGGAAAGCTTACATACACCAACTGCTATAGTTACACTAGTGTAACCCTTGCGTGGGTGGCAGCTTGAAACACTCACAGCTTTTCCAGCTTCATTCGCCCTGATGCCAGCCCAAGGACTCCTCAGGATGGCATAAGAACTCTGTACTCCTTCCCTGCCCTATTCCCTCCAGACGTACAGCAGGTAAGTACCAAGCTCTTGCCTTTGCACAGGGACACCAAGTGCTACAACCCACAATGTTAGCGTGGCTGCAAGATCCTCACATAGAAAATCCAGGAGCTAGGGAAACACAGCAGGCAAGAGAGCAAAAGTCATAAGCAGCAGGCAAGACCTCTTACAGCAGGTTGACAGTACTCTGGCTGCTCCACAACTCATTCATCTAACACTTTCTCAGCATCCTCACCAGCCAGGCCACCCCAACAGCATCTTCACCTTACTCAGCAATGGCAGGAAAGTCATCACCCACCTCGCTATTGGTCATTCCGAGGCCAAGCTCCCGCAGGACTGAAAGCAACCAGCTGCGATGCCCTGCGCAGGCAGCACCTGCCTGGAGGCTACAAACTGCCCAGGCACAACAGACAAGGAGGTGAGGGATAGAGATGCCAAGATATTTAGCTTTGTTCTCCTACAGGACCCCCCTCTGCATGGTTCAAGCTCTTTCTTGGGCAGCAGCCTTGTTCCTGGTTTATTGAGTGAGCAGAAATGCTGCTCCAGGCACAGGGACAGAGAGAGCAGAGCTCCTCTTTTTGGCAGGGCTCCTCTGGCTCTGTCCAGGGGTGGTCGGGGTGATCCCCCAACTCGGCTACCACTATCCCTGCCCAGCAGTGGGCCTTGAGCAATAGAGGGGTCCAGTTTCTTCCTCACTGTAGGACTGGAAGTGAAGATGGCAAACAGTGCTGGGGCAGTTGCTGTAAGTACACACATCTCATTATAGCCACCCATTTCCTCCGCTTTAGCCTCACTCTTCCAGAAGTTCCTTGAGCTGTTTTACAGGTCGGAGCTCTTCTCTCCGCTCCCCTTTTGTTTCTGTTCCAGTGATGCACATCCATCCCTCAGGAAGGGCGGCAAACTCTCGATACGCAGCGGAGACCTTACTGAACCTCAGCAGGGCAGAACCACTTCATGTCTCTTGAAGACTGGGTTCCTGTTCATACCTTTGAGCAAGAGCTGAGTCCTCCCTCACGTACCCCCGAGTCACAACGCTGACTTCATGATCCAGCATCAGCACCAACCCTGAGCCATACCCGAAAGTGAAGGGTACAATGAAGTATCTGCCGTGCTCTGCATGCACTTACCCTGTGCATTGTGCCTTTTACACTGAAAAGTCTCATCTGAACTGCGACATTTCCCAGTTTGCTTTAGAGAAGACCATATAAGAATGGCATGAAAAACCTCACTAAGATTAAGACAGAGGGCACAGACTACTGTTTTGAAGAAAAGAACAGGTCTGTTGAGAGTTGGCTGCCGTTCATATCCTGTCTTCCAAAGTAACTCTCCAGGAACTGGCAGGTAAGCATTCTGGTCCATAATTCTCCTGCTTATTCTTTTTCCCACCTTTATAACACATCTGGGGGAGTGATCGAGCGCTAAATCAACAAGGGAAGCCCTGCCTAAGGCAGACTTCTGTGGGTGAGCCCAATTCAGGAAGAGATGTGCAATGATTCCCAGCTCCAGAAGATGATGCTGGCAGCCCAAAGGATGCTAGCGCTGCCATGTCTGGCAAAACACTGTTGTCCTGCTCCGAAATAGGTCCAGACAGCTTTCCAGGAAGGCTCAACAGGCACTTAACTGCTTCCACAGAAGCCAAGGGAACAACTGGTGAAACGGCCTCGTCACTGGTTTCAGATCATAAGGAAACACAGCCCCAGACTCAGGGAACAGGGAGTCCTCTGAAGCATAGGCAATTCTTGGGACACAAGGAGAGTCCCAGGAACAGCATCATACCCAGTATACAACAAAACTAGAGCTCTGCCCTAAGGCTCATACAGCTGTGCAGCACAAGTGCCTCTTCATCTGTCCCTCTGTGTACTGGGTCAGCTGTGAAACGCTGACAGTTTTCACAGAAGCATTACTTATGTCCATACAGAGATCCTGCTGTCATCTTTAAAAAGTACAATACAAACGTATCGGGAAGAGGAACATGTTCCAAATCATGATAAAAACCCACCAGAGCTTGCACCTTGCTAGGTAACAGAGTCAGACAAGACCCAGATCCATAGAAAATCAGCCTCATTAATTCCACTGTGCACAGAACCACTCCTCAACTGAGAAATCGCTGAGCTGTGTGTTAAACCACCAGTGGCTCTACTACAGCAACATCCTGTCTTTCTTCAGCCCTTTCAGCAGAAAAGGCTTCGAGCATTTCAGTCCCCACGATCAACTTCTTTTTTCAGAACTGTAAAGATTTCAGACTGAGAAGGGCAAATAATCAAAAAGTCCCGATCCACAGCACATCAGACTCATCCTACCCCGCAACTGGATCCTCGGATCCTCAAGACATACCAATACAGCCTCCTCTTCCCTCACTGGCTGTGCAAACACCTCTACACAACCCTCATCTTCCTTCTCAAGGATGACATCCTAGAAACACAGCTCTGCTAGGTATCAACATGCTTTCAGTGTTCAAGGGTGAAAAGGAGGTTGTCCAGGCTGGACACAGGGTGCAAAACCTGAAAACAGCACATGAGTTGTTCATGTCCAAGTAGCAACAAGAAAACAAAGACAAGACTGCAGAGAAGTCACTGAAATACTCCTACCTCTTGCACAGCAAAAACCAACAAACACTGGTGGAAGCTGACTTCTTATCCCTCCAAAGTGACAATTCTTCCTTGCAGAGCCTTATTTCTAGCTCTCCCCAGTGCTGGCAGGTCTACGCTCAGTGCCCAGCCCTCCAGAGAGGAACCATGCTCTATGGCAACCAATGCCAAGGTCAGGCAGGCTGAGGCTGCTGTATAAGCACTCTTCCTACTCCCACACATTCAGTAAAGGGCACCGAGTGTCCTTTATCCAGGCAGAAAATACACTTGGAGGTTCCTGCACCATGATTTGCCTTTGGCGGGGGGGGGGTTCAGACTGGAATAGGAAAAAAGAATGCTTTTCCAAGGAGTTCCTCGGGTGCTGGAATGCCCAGCTTCTAGTTGATCCTGCTGCATTCCTCACAGCTCTGCAGGTGTCACAGCCCAGGACTCCACCAGCATGTTTCTGCTCTAGTTGGCACATCTTCCTTATTTACAGGGAGCTGCTAGAATAGCCTGGCTTTTCGGCAACACCCATCTCATCTTCCCTCCCTTGCTCCCATTTGGAGGAAGACAGGGAAGGAATACGTGTGTACTGAGCTTTGTGGTAGTTGCAGCAATCAGCTGGGAATCCATCCTGCCAGGCAGAAACCTTCCTCCCGTATTCAAGTGCATAACCAGGAAATCACTGAGCATCAGCAATTTCAATAGCTCACTTTTCTGCTTTTGAAAACTGCTCCCGCATGCAAGGGCTTTAAGAGGAAAGAGCTGGAAGCCTCACCGCTTCTATCTTAAACCCACAACAGCTGCCACAACAGAAACAAGGATGGCAGACTAAATGAGTCCTAGTGAATCTTAAAGCTTAGATTACGGTGCCTAATGCTAGAAGGCTACAAAGAGCCAAAAAAAAAAAAAAAAATACGGACCGGGGAAATCAGGACTCAACTACAATAGGACAGAGGCATCAGGTCTACACACACCTCAACAAATTCAGGTCACTGTCTCCCCGTATGTCCCTGGACCAAGTATATGTGAGACACAGGGTACTGTCACAACTTGCACAAGCGATACTGTCAAGACAATAATTGCAGCTTCCTTCAAACTGCAGATGGCCTGCCAGCACTTTCTATATAGAACTGGGCAGAGATTTTTAGCAGCAAACTCTTCTGTAGGAGAAGGTGATCTAAGGATATGGTAGTTACAGAAAAACAGCAGGGTTCTGGGAAAAAAAGCTTCCTGGGGAAAAGAGCAAGTCTGACCCATAGCAAGAATGAGTGACCACGTTTGGGAGATAGATAGCAATGTGGAAACACAGTGCTTAAAGTCTTCTTTTCACAATAATTATCCCAGTCTCATGCTGTGATACATGCTTTTGCTATCTGGTGAAACAGCAAGGTTATGTATTTGGGAAGCAAAACAACTTGATAAAAGCAGGGAAGGGTTGTGTTTTTTTTCCCCTTTGGACCTCTGCCAGCTCATTACTGTTAAACAACAGAATAAAGGGTCTCTGGAAAGACTGGCTGACCTCCAACAATGCTGAAAGAGAGACCACCGATATACAGCTGAGTCTCCACTCCTAAAGGATACTGCAACAAAACCGAGACCTAATACCTTGGATGCTGAAAACCTAAATAAAAGCAATAAAAAGCAAATAGAGTGCCAAGGTTACAACCATTGCAGAGGCTGTGTCATGAGAACAAATTTTCTTCTTACTTTGATACCATCATGTCAGAAAGCAAGCAGACTACAGTCAGCTGCACAGAGCCTCCGATGCTTTTGCTACACAGCCAGGACATATTGACACTGCCAGGAAACTTGTACACTGCTACACAAGCCACCGTGTTCAGAGTCATCATCCCAGGCCACCTGCAACGGAGCCACAGAAAAGGGACGAACTGATGCTGCTGAGCAGCACATCCGACAGTCAGCATTTCCAGAGCTGCTCCAATATGGCTAAAACAAGAAATATAATCAGCTCTGTATGGTGCCCAAGAATTTCACAGCTAAGAGCAGCTGCACACACACATGTTAAAGCTTCAGAAACAAAGGCAAGAGAAGGATGTTTTGCAAATGAAAGGACAGATGGGTGTGCAGTCACTTTCAGGGTAACGTTAAGAACCACAACATGAACGAGAGTCAGAAATGAGAGGGCAAATGCTGGAATCCTAAAAGTAAGAACTGGTGGAATAATCTCCATTGTGGGATACATGCCTGCTGAGGTTCACGTGAGGCACAGAGCA
>NW_009602325.1:1569-4711 GCF_000690535.1 Cariama cristata | reverse complement strand
TTACCACTGCCAGAAATGCCTGGGACATCTCATGCTCCCTTAAAGCCACTCAGAGCACACAAAGAGAAGATCAGTCAGAGGTCAGCACCCTGGGAGTTCATACCCAGCATATCTCTGAGCTGCAATCCCAAAGTCAAAAGGTGTTACTCAAACTCTGACCTGCATGAGGTCCTCTGCCACCATTTGTCTCTGGTGCATGAGTTTCTCCACCCTACTGCCAAAGAAAAGGGGGCACTTAGAGCCCCACCTTCTGCCCAAAGTTCTTTCCCAACCCCAGCCTGGACCTTTCTTGCACTGCAGACAGTCTAGGGAGTCAAATTAATACACAGATGACTTCAAGTACTGCTGTGTTGCAACTTCCTCCCTAATAAAAGAGTCTGGCTGTTGCATTACTTGGAAGGGATGTCTAGAGGTCTCTGGTCCATCCTCTCACTGAAAGCAGGTGTCTGATCAGGTATCTGTGTCTAGTCCAGGGTTGTGTATGTCCCAAAATGGAGATCCCATGGCTTAACCATCTTCATGTGGGAGAAAAAAAAAAAAAATTCCTCATTGAATTCCTCAGATAAACTCCTTATTACATTTGCCTTTGCTGAACACTACTTGAGGACAAAGGGACCAGGCACCACTGCACTAAAAACTGACCCTAGACCCAGAGGAAGGGAATGCAGCACACATCGCCTTTCAGCAGGGTCCCACGGGGACAGGGTCCCTCTGTCCCAGAGAGAGGGGGGCAATGCAATCCACTTCCAGCAGCAGAGCAGGGAGTGGAGGCAAGGAGCTGTCTCACCCATATTCTCCCATGCCCAAACCCCAGGACCCTCCTTCGCATCCAGGCATCCCCTCGCATGGTTTTGAAGCCAATCTCCAAGCCTAGAAAGGCTTCACCCAACCAGCTTCCCCAAGCTTTAGATTCATGTGTAAGTCGGTACAAGTTGACTGTGCTGTTGGAAACAGCCCAGCCCTCCCTATCCCCTGGACAGTGATCAAGGCCAGGACTGCTTCTTTCAGCAGCAGCTCAGACACGCCGGCTTGAGCCGATTGTGAAGCTCCAGGGGTTTTTCTAGATATCAGAAGGTCTGTGTTGGGAAAGTCTGTGCTAACCAGCAAGCTGCAAGAGCCCCAGGGGCTTTTAACTAGGACTAAGGAACTAGATTTGCAGCTTAAGTGGAAGGGCTCTCCTGCAAGGAGATGAGGAGGCTCCCTTCATGCTCTTTCCTTTCAGAACTAAACACTCCTCTCTGTCCCCGAAGCTTCAGCTTCCCATCACCTACATTCTCTAACAGAAAATGCACCATAGCATAACCTTCCTGAAACCTAGGGCAAGGTGGTGGTAAGCCGGCTTTACAGGGACTTGGCCACAGTGACTCAGGTTCACATCACTACAGAAAAGACCTGGGAGCTTCCCACCCCACTCCCACTTTCCAGCCTGCAGCTGGAAATGGCAAGTCAAAAGCTACTAGGGTTTGTTCTGACTGACCAGAGCAAGCAATTCCTGTGCCACCAACATATGATCCAATTCCAATAAGCATATGTGCTCTGAAGAAGACAGAGAAGATGGTCTGGTTGGCTTTGTATCAGATCAGTCATTCCTTTCAAGACCAGAAAGGTCTTACTCCTTTCATACATTAGCAACCAAAAAATACAGACATTGGAGGCAACAGGGGTTAAAAACCCCAACCAACCAGAAAAAAAAAAAAATCCCCAAAACAGCACCGACACATGCCCTTAGCAGAAAGCCATTTTGCTCCTTATTGCAGTTCATGCTGTTTACAACCCAGCTGGCCAGAGAAACATGCACGTTTCAGCAGGCCATTGGAACCAGGACAGCAGTCTTCACCATCCCCACCAACAAGCTTGTGCTAGCACCTCCTGATCAGCTCATAAGACCTTGTTTTTAAACTCTTGCTCGTGTCTGCAGCAGCTCACCAAATCCATTCTGCATCTGCTGTGCCTGGGACTATAGCAGAACACCATTAAAACCTGTTTCCAGGCTAGCGGAGACAAGAGCTAAGCAGCTGGAACAAAGCCAGGACAAGCATCTCTTCCTAGCTTCAGAATCTGATTGGGAGTCTCGCTCTACAAAAGACAGAGCAAGAGCCACTACCTTGCCCTGACAGCATGAAGTAGTATTAAAGCAGGCAGAATAATTCCCAGGAGCCAGTGCCTCTGCAAGCATCTGTTTAATGTGAGAGCTATGCACTAGATGTGCCTCAGGAGTACGGGAGATGGCCAGGATGCAGCTGGGACCAGTAAATGCCCTGGAGCCACTCTTCGAGCCCTGAAGGGCTCTGGAACGCCCACGCTCCCTCCATGGTGTACCTGGGGTAGCTGCAAAGCCCAGCTGACTGCAGGCTGCAAGACTGAGCTATTATTTCTAGAAATAAACCGGTCTCGTAAACCATAATAAGGCAGCCAAATTCAGAGACAAAGCTCTACCCGAATAATGAGCAAAGGATCCGTTTTACCTCTGGCTCCCCTGACCAGCTGGAGTACTTTGAGGAGCTACGTGGCTCTTTCCTAGCAAATCAAACCTTTATCTAGCAACTCTGCCAAGGTCAAAAATCTTGCCACGTGTCCTTTGTGCCCCGAGAGCCATTTTGGTATTTGGGGTTAACGCTGTTGTTCCTACCTGGACATTCCTCCAAAACAGCAGATGAGAGACCACAGCACTTCCTGCTCCTTCTGCCAGTTACAGCCAAGCTCTGCCGTGTTTATTTACCCTGTGTGTGAGCTGGCCAGATCTTTGACCTGAAGTCTGCTGAACACCACCCTCCTTCCCCTTATGCAGAGGCGGGTGCTTTCCATGTCTCCAAGGTGGCACGGGAGACAGGAGACCAAGGGCACTAGAGGAGACCCCAGCACAGAGCCGTAAGAGAGGTGCCAGCTATGCAAGCCTGTGGTTGCTGGTTAATGTGCCGCTGCCTCCCACCATTGTGCAAATTTCTCCCAGTTGCCTGGCCAGAGCATTCTGCCGCAACGCCATCCCCCAGCCCTTCTTCAGACACCTCCTCCCAGCTGCATCTTCTCCCTCCCAGAAGCTTACTAGCAATTGCCCCCTCTGCCCCCCCACCTTTGGTAGGGTGCACCTCCACTTCAGAACAGCTGAGTAAGCAGTTTATTAATGGGAAGAAGTTTTGTGGGG
>NW_009602325.1:0-1547 GCF_000690535.1 Cariama cristata | reverse complement strand
GCAACAAGGCTCTGAAAGCTTGAGAGCCATTGCTGTATGCTAGGAGCTGCCTCCATCATCGTTTCTCCGGCTTTGTCTGGCAGCAGGAGGCACGCCCGCTGTGTATCCTTGGAACAAGCAAGCCAGAGAAACCCCTCCATCCCTCCTCAGTATCACCCCAGAGAAATTCTGTGCCCACCTGGCTAACTGTAAGCTTCCCAAGGAGAAAAGTTTTCATCAGCTCGGCCCGAAATCACGCTTCAAAGCGGTCCTTTGTTACAGGACGGCTGGGCACCCAGCCCATCTCAGTCACCGGATGGGAATCCTTCCCCACCCCGCACCACAGAGGAGCGGTACCTGGCTGCCTGCAGTGGCTTGTCCAGCGTTGGCACTCCTGGAGGCCCCGGCACCGCGGAGAAGCGCAGGCCGCGGTGATGTATGGCTCCCACGGCGTCTGCCGCGCTGCCCTTCGGTTCTAGCAGAAGCGCAGGCACCAGGCACTCAGCAGCCAACCACACTGCAGCAGGGGGAGGGGAGGAGATGCAGCCAGGCTCCAAAACCAGGACAGTCGGACGCTCTCCAGGGAACGCAGAAAGTGCCACGCACGCCAAGCCCAGGGCTCCCTCCTCGGGGACTGATGGGAGCACCAAGGAGCAGAGCGGAGCAGAGCCCCCAAGCCGTTGCTGCACGCTGCCCAAGGGGCTCTACCCTACCATTAAGCTCCTGCTCTGACACCCAAAGTCACCCCTACCCTACACCCAGCTAGATCTACTCCATCTCTACGCCCGATCTTGCAGCAAAAGGTTTTACATCCTGTTTGGTATCACCCTCACCCATGTCCTCGCTGCTGACCCCATCCCAGCCCCTAAGGCGAAGCAGGTGGAGCTGCAGAGAGCCCTCCAGCTGTGCGATTGCTACCGCTGTGCCCATAGAAATGGCCAGATCCAGGACAAGATCGCTGGGAGTCCTACTGTGTCAGCACTGCGCAGTGCAGAGCTGGGCCAGGCACCGCCTGGAAGCGTTCGTTACATCTCTAGATGCTTTACACAGAGGACAAATACCACAGCATCACAACATCCAACGTAGCCAGTGGATCGTTGCTACAGCCATCCCATCCACAGTAACACGCAACCTTCACAGCGCTCTCGACAACATTTCGTGAGCCTCTGGAGGCATGCCGTCCCCAGCTACCCACATCTGCCCGAGCCGGTGCTTCATCAGGATTCCTGTCCCTCGCCACACGTTCCCCCAGAGAAGGAAGAGCTTCAGGTGTCCCAGGAGGGAGCCCAGCCATGTTGACACAACAGGCAGGCTGTCTCTTGCCTCATCTCACAACAAACACTTCTTCACTAAAGCATCTTACTGTTCACCCTTCCCTAGTTCTGGAGGGCAAACCTGGCGAGCTATAGGGTACAAAAGGCTACAGCATGGCTAAAAAAATTCATACAAGTTACATAGCAGGCATGCAAACACGTATTATTTATCTTAGGCTGAAAGCCATTCCCGGCAGTGAAGACACAGCCTAATTATAGAGCAGCGAATCCCGCAGTCTGCGCCCACAGAACCCT
>NW_009602324.1:0-31846 GCF_000690535.1 Cariama cristata | reverse complement strand
CTGCAGAGGAAAAGGATCAGATACCATTAAGAATTTCTCAAAAGAGAATGCAATGTTTTGGATAAAACTAGAATTTTCCTGTAAATTTCTGCTTTGTGAACAAGGCATTTCTGCAGGCAGTAATTCTAACGAGAAATTCTTGAGTCACTTTATTCAGCATCTAGAAAATATAGGCCTGTAACGCTCCATAATTTGAAACTCTGTCCTTAAAATTAAACCATGTAGTCTGTATTCAGACAACTCAGAAGAGAAAGGATCAATTCTGCAACAATGATTCTCACCCCTAACACCTATGGTCTTAGATTCCCTGTGTATGTTGTTACAGTTACAGGCTAAAGGGATAGTCTGTAGAAAGAGGCGTATGTGACCGAGACCAACGACAAAATAAATTTAAAAAATGGAAAAAAAAAAAAAAAAAGTGAGGCTCTTGGTTTTTCTGGTAATGGGAGCACCTGGAATTTTCTAAGAAAGTGAACCATGTCAGGAGGATGATCTCAGCAGCAGAGTCTTTCTCCTACTTTTGAAAATTTTAAATGTAATTAGTTTTAAAATTTTACCTTTTCCCAAGCTGAGTCTAATTCTGTTTCTCAACCATGTTTCTTTCCTGATCAAGGAGGAATCATTCATTTTGCTTTGAATGTTTCTGAAGAGACGAATTCCAATTTTTCTACAGGCAAAATAAAAGCAAAATGCCAATTACCTCTTAGGCCACCTACCTAATGAATATATGAAATGGCCAAATAGATTTCTATAGTATCCCATGCAGTATTGTTCCTCCTTCAGTATCCCTCACCAGCTTGCTGTACTGCTGTTATTACTCACTGTTTGCTCCCCTTATCTGCACTGCATTCAAGACAAGTCATCCTGGATTTATATTTTCAAGTAATGTTTTGTGACAAGCTGTATGAAATGTGCTCCAGAAGTACAAACATAATTGCATTCGTTACACTGAATTTTCTTATTCTGTTTTTCAAAGGGGAAAAAGTCATCCTTCTGGGTGTGACTTCACCTCCATCAGCTGAACCTGTGAACTGGATTTTGCATGCTACAGCTTTCCTTTTTGCTACTACCTTGTGTTATTTTTCTGAAAAAGATGCAGAAAGGGAGCAGGGACTATTGCTCTAAATGTCATTTGGTATTAATGGCAGCCAAATGCAGTACACGTGTAACTTTACATTACTGTTACAACACCCAATGGGCCATGAAAAGCATCACAAAAGCAGATGTTCTAGGAAAAGGAAAGAGAACACTTAACTAATTTAAAAGTCAAATCAAAATCTGGTATGTTTTTTCTGGATGACACAGTGAACACAGTCTCAGATTTTAGAGGGCACTCCAAGTCTGTGAGGAAATAGTTAAATGAGGTTGTGAATATGACTGAGGAGGCCTGTCTGAGTTAGGACAGACTATCTGGGTGCCCTTTAAGTTCCTATGCCTCCAGGCATCACAGGGGTTTGGGTAACATGCTCCAGCCTTTTGGTATCTTACACCAGGGATTAATCCTGGACTGGCAGGGATTTAGCCTTGTCAGTGCATGGGCTGCTTGGCTTTCAAGAACTTCTCTGCACCTTTCACTGTTCAGAGGGTCAAGCTATATGTGAAATAATTCATGATTTCGATAAGGTTGTTCACAAGGCTACATACTTTATTGGAAGCCAGGTTCTTCATCATCTGTCTTGTAGATCATGAAATAGAAGATAGGTTCTATGGTCTGAAAGATAATGTTTTTACCTATTTGAGGTGAAAACAAATGAGGCACTGGAATTGAATGCCTTTGGGTTTTTTTATTTACTCCAGCTGTAGCACGTAGTATGGAATTAATTTAGATCCAGATCTTGACTTTGTTACCCCAAAATGTTTTTAATTACAGAAAACATCAAAATACTGTGTCTTTGTAAGTGAAACATAATACAAGTTTTGACTGACCCCAAATCAAAAGACATTTTTGGCCATTGATCTGTATTGAAAATGTTTTCCTTATTTAGATAAGAAAATGTTTCAATCCTTTAAAATGTTGCAAGGAAGTACAAAAGTTAGGTTAACCAGAGAGAAGTGGTTTGTTTTAGTAAGGAGCTGGGGAACAAAGTTGATCTATATTTCTGATATACCATGAGTGTGAAGCAGTGTCTGTGGGTATTGCTTCAGACTGCAACAGTGAGGCAGAAGTGGCTGAGTATATGCTCAGGTCTGATTCCTTTCCCTAACATGGGAAAACTTCAGATTTTAACTTCTTTTCATAATGAAATGAAGTGCATGTGATTCTCCTCAGTGTGAATATGACTGTCTGTATTCTAATAACTCTTTGACCTATTGGCAGACTTCTGGTAAGCTTAAGCTATTGAAAGCTCTTAAAGATATTAAGTACTCACTTGTCATACAAAATTAGTTGACTAGAAGAGGATGACTTCTGTATTTTAATTGAGTAATGTGATAGCCCATTTGTCAGAGGGTCTAGACATTGTCTTTGAGAGGAAGAATGCAATGTGAGATCACACTATTTATTAGAGATCAGAAAATCTAAATGGAAGAGAGACACAATGTATGCCTTAACTTTTGGAAGTCTCAGCAGAAGTCTATATATTAGTAGAGATCAGAAACCTAATCCTGAAGACCTCCAAAGTGGAGACTATGCAGTCTCTTCAAGACACCTATTCTAGTGCTCCGTTTCTTCATCAGTTTTGTACATAGATGCTACATTTATTCTTTTATGGTCTTTTTACTGTGTATACCCTTCACAAATTTTTAAAGGTAGTGGTGTCATCTCTTTAAACGCGTTGGGATGGAGTTTGCCAGACCCAGGCGCTTTGAAAACTTTACAAAGAACAAGACTGAGTAGAACTATACCTGGTTCCCTTCACATACAACACATCATTTATTTCTGAAGAGGGAGGTCAAATATCAGGAGACACATTAAGAAATCCAGCTCTTAAAATGTGGGATCTCAATGGAAAATGTTTCCTATCGGAATTGTCAAGTTAAGCTGACTAATGTTTGAGGCTTTAATTTTTTTTGCCCATTGTTATAACTGGAGATGATTTAGTCAGCTTCTCTGAAGATGGAGAGCTTAAGACTTGTAGGATC
Organism: Cariama cristata; assembly: GCF_000690535.1. Lineage (NCBI taxonomy): Eukaryota > Metazoa > Chordata > Aves > Cariamiformes > Cariamidae > Cariama > Cariama cristata. The sequence goes on along the minus strand of NW_009602324.1, from coordinate 28,765 downwards.
TATCAGTCCCTGCAGACTATCAAGGTAAATCCAATCTGATTGAGGTAACGACGCGTTCAAGGATTCCTAATGCCTGGGAGGAAAAAGAAGTAAACTCCTGGGATTGTTTAAGTCTCATCCAAAAGTCTGGAGTTGCACAGACATGAAGCATAGCAAATGGAGTTCTCAAAATTCAGACCAGATCATTTTGCTCCTGGTGGAAGTGTTTGGGCTCTGCTAAAGCCTTAAGGGGCACGAACGGTACTCATTTTGCTTGCCTTGTAGAAAGCTGCTAGTATCTGTATGTCAAAATCTGTTGCACCCTCCAAAGTTAAGTGAGCTGTAGCTGAATGTTGAAAACACTTGAATGATGAAGTTAAGATTTGTAAATCTTCCAATGGATAGTCATTCATGCTGACACTGAAAAGTCAAATAATGTGCCACAGGACATAGCATATATTCTTAATTGGCAGAATGAAATATGTCTGCTGTTGCATCTGGTTGTAAAGTGAGAATTTAAGGTTTAAACTCAGACCAAGGTGCAAAAGGAATTAGACTTAATGTAAAGGTAAGACATAAGAAGCATCATAATTCTGAGTGGATTCCATGTTTGGCATATGTATAACTGGTGCTCTATACAGCAGACATTTTGCAGTCAAATTATTTTTACTTAAGACATGAAAATATTTCTGTCAATAGTGTCATGAGGGTCATTTTTGTCTTCTACACCCAGGGAGCACAGAATGCAGTTTTAAGCAAAATTGCTTATAATACATGCAAGGTAGTGATCACCTTGAAAACTGGTATTGACTTTGCCTCCCTAGCAAAGGTGTGTGACTGATGGGTAACTGATAAATTAGCCCTTAACAGAATTTGCTTCTTGGGAAGATCATGCACTTGTAATACCTGGAAATGCAGTAGGCTACTAAAATGAAAGTGTTTAGTAACTTTTTCAGAATTAATTCTAATTTTATGTTTAAATTGAAGTGGGAAGAACATTTGCAGAAGGGGGCTGGACTTCTCAAAACCAAAATGGGACTAGATTCCTGGTCAGGCAAATCATGATACTGAGGGACATTATTTAAAATAAGAGTCTGAAAGGAAGCTGAGAAATGCTAGGAACTCTCAGGTCAGATAATAGCATATGTTGGTGATGTCAGTAACAGAAAGCTGGAGCTCTACCTCAAAACTGGGCTTAGATTTAATTGGGAAAGCTAGGAGGTTTTTAAGCTTCCCCCGTAAGTCTCTTCTCTTGCCCACAGTGCTGGCAGCTTGCAGGTTCCCTGGCTGCTACCCAGCAGTATGGCACCTGTGAAGCTGCAGAAATGTTTTGGCACTGCATAGTCCTCAGACCAAAAAAAAAAAGGGGGTTTTCCTTGGCTGCAGTCCCATGCTGTGGGTGCACCTGCACCTTTGGGTGTGGTGTGGAGGCAGGAGAGCAAGGAGGGGGTGTCTGTGCAGACCCCTCACCCTTTTTCTCTGAACTCACTAGGGCTGTGCCTGCTGGAAGTAAGCCAAGCTTGACGAGAAGCGGGTGGAGTTTAGAAGCAATCTCTGGGAGGAAGCTATTGCAAATAGTTTTTAGTCTACCACCGAAACGTAAAACTGCAAATTTTCCTGCAAAAAGTTTAGCTTTGGCAGAAAGCAAAATAAAGCAGAGCAAAAGAAAACAAAAAAAGTCTTTTTCCATGTGGAAGTTACTTGGTTTGAGGTCTGCCAATAACTGCTGTAAAATCTTCATGCTACTGGTCTGGAGAAGACCCTTCTTTATGCACAGGCTGCTAAAACATCATCCACTACATGGTCACTTGGGGATCTCCCACCTTTCTTTGAAACATCTAGTATTAGTTACTGTCAGAAACGGCACACTGGAAGAAGTCGCATAGAGCTGTGAGATCTAGTTTAGCTGTTCTTAAATTTCACCAAATGAATAGCTGTGTCTGCAATCTGGCTAATGAGCAACATAAGGCAGAGAATGCCCTTGCCTTTCCTTAGAGATACCGTGGGGTTTTCCAAGGAGAGCACAGATCACTTTTTCCCATGTGGTAAATTACCTAATTTCAGTAAATTGCCTCCCTTCCAAGTTGTAAAAGCAACTCTCTTTTACAGCTCTACAAGGAGATACTGCCAGGTGTTATACATAGTGCAGAAAATACATTATGGTGCCAGTTACTCCTGGAGTAAAAAAACCCTCAACTTTTTTTCCCTTTTAAAGTAATTTCATTAATATTTTTCCAAACCAATAAGCAAGCAAAGATTATCTCCCCTCATACGGGTTTCAGGCACAGCTTATCCTTGGTAGTAACTTCACATAAAAACATTAACAGGAGCTTTTATTATTCATGTTTTTTATCTACTTTGTAGAGGCAAAACAGCACTAATCACTTGATTTGACTTCCTCTGAAGTAGCTATTATAAAGCTTATTTGGGAAGAAGATAAGAAGCACGAGATATCTTTGCTCTGGAAAGGGAAACAAAGAAAGGGTTGTATTGCCATAAGATGCTTACTCTTTTCTGTAATCTGTTTTCTTTGGGTTTTTTTTTAGGGTGGTGACGGAATCAGTTAATAATAAGAAAGAAGTGTAAGCTAGATTTTGTTCATGTGCAGAAGATGAAGGGGAATCTACTTGTCCAGAATGTTCCTGAGAGGTGATATTCTAGATATGTGCTCATACCTGATGATCTGATTCTTGAGAAATATTGTTCTCAAATGTAAGTGGTTGTTATGAGTGTTGTATATACAGAAAATGCTTTCCAACTAGTAGACAGTCTCAGGAAAAACTAGGATTGTGTAAGTAGGAGGGTAAGGCTCTGTAAGGCAGCACCCGCTGGTCTAAGTCTCCAAATACAATCTGCATCATTCTATCTCATCCTTCAAATCTGTTAAATGTACAGGTATAAAGATGAGCTTTTTCATGTGAAATGGTCCTGGAATTCTGTAGGGATCTGATCTAGACTCAGAGCTCTATTAGCTTCATAAGACATTAATCACATAGTCTGTATCTCAAATAATTGCATATTTTGGACCATCATATGATATGACTCTTTTACTGCACTTCTGTAATTTCCACATTTGTTTCATGGAACTATTAAATGCTATTGCTTGTGACATAAATAATTCATGGTTTCTGAAGCATAAATAAATGTGTGGTCTATACTATATGAATGCAATGTTTTATGCAACTGTGTTTTAATTCATGCTTTGTTACCTTTATTATTACTGATTGCTATTTTATAATAAAGCTACAGTTTGGAATCAGAATAGATATGCTATAATTTAAACTGAACTGGAGCCTGGTACTAGCAGTATGTTTGTCTTTTCCAGAAATGTAACCCTGCAAAAGGCTGCTGTACAGTTAATCGATTCATATGTTTGAATGGGAGATATTACCTGTATCATCTTGAAAGTATTCAGTAAAATGAGTACCTGGAAGAACTGAGTAACCATTAATATGTACAGAAACCTTCCCCATGAATAATATACTATCTGCAGATCTCTGGAGATTATTTATTTTAATGCAGTTTGAATGTAATATTTCCATTTGCAAACAAATTTGATCAAATACAATAAACATAGTGCTGGAGTCTTAATGTAATTCTATTACCTATAAGCCAGTACATAAAACAGTAATGCAGATGCCTAACAAAAGGCAGAGTAGCTTCTTCAGCTTTGCTGATAAATATCAGTGTAAGTCATGTAAGTCTAATAATCAAGCACAAAAGTAAGAGAAAGTAATATCCCTAGTCTTGTTGAAACATAAATGGAATATAGATGAAGATTGATACTTTGAGTAAAAATGCATGCTGGGTTTAATGTAAGGAATAATGATATAAAGCTGAAATTCAAAAACTAATAAAAATATCCTTTGATAGCCTGATATGCAACGTATCTTGGGAAGTACAGAAACTGCTCTGAAATAAAGATCAGACAGAACTAGACATGACATGTATTTGGTTCGTTTTTTTTTTTTCTCTTACCATATTTTTATTTAACCAAACTAGGGGCTGGAGGGTACCTGGGGGCTTTAAGTACAAGCAGCTACTATATAACAGCTATTGAAACACTGAATCTAACAGGCTGAGGAGAAATTTGATTTTTTTTTTCTGCTGATCTTTCACCTTAGGTTTAATCATGGAACTGTAAAACTTTTAATCTCTAAAACAGCAATACTATTAGATAGCTTGGAAGAGTGTTGGAAGAGAGGAGAATTTTATCACAGTGCTAAAGTTACCAAATGCTTTTATTTCTGCAGAGTGCAGTTGGTGGCATAACTTGTTAGCCAATACAGTGCAAGTCATGTATGCTGGTGGTTCTGAAGAGAAGACAAGACAGCAAAGGTAAGACTGTAGTACTAATTCTGGGTTATGTCTACCATTGAAGTGGGTCCAAAGAAGGCTGTCAGGTATGCATTTCAAGAATATTAGAATAAATAAATGTGTGTGTGGGAAGAACATTTAGGGGAAAAAAACCCACCCAACCTGTAAAAGGAAATTTAGTCCATTATCTCTACTATTTCAATGAAGGGATTAGAATCTTTTTACATTTTGATGAGAAGAAAATTACATACTTTTCCTGTATGTCAACTACACACTATTTTTGCAAACATGTCAGTACTTAGTAGCTGGAATCAGTGAGGCTGAAGATATTTTATGGAACACATTAAAAAAAAAGGAGCAGTATTAATTTTGTTTAATAAAAAGTGGAACACCTCCTGACTTAAAGGAATGATCTCAAATGAACAGGATAAAGCCCATTACTGTCACAGTGAAAATTCCTGTTGACTTTACTGACAGGCAGGTCCCACCCATTGTGAAATCAAAGGAGTAATCAAATCAAGAGAGATTAAGTTTCCACCAGATCATGCTGGCAGAAAAGCTCCATTCTGCTTGAAGGAAACATAAATGAACAGAAACTTTTTCTCTTCTCCACCCCTCTTGTCATGCACAGCTTCTGAGGTTTGGGAGCTCTTGCTAGCTGTCTCTGATCAGGATGCAACAGCTCAAAGTAATTTCATGTTTATATTCTTCCTGAAGGGAGTTTTGGCAATATACTGGAATGAAAGGAAACAGCATGAGTCTGACAAGGCTGCTGCTGGAACTTGTTGCAACTTACTGCTGTTCTTCTCTGTTACCTGTCTGCTTTCAAACACACTCCAGCCATAGGTCTAACTTGTCACAGCCATGTGCCTCAGCAGCATGGTCGTTACCTTCTCTGAATGTATGTAACTACATGTTTGTGTTCTGTTGAGTTTGAACATTGGCATATACAAGACTAGAAAAGGGATTATCAGCTGCAGAGGTCCTATGTATGAAAATATGGTTCACTTCTGTAGAAATTTTTCTTTCACTGTTTTTGTTTTCTTTGAAAATTTTACCTGTTTTGGCTCAAAAAATACCCATCTGTTCTCTCATCATCTTGGTTCTAGTTTTGGAGAAACTGTACAATGTCAGCAACTAATCTAGTATGTTGTATCTCAAATATTTTCAATTGAGTGTTGCATGGTAAAGTGTACTGGTTACTTTTCAACTGAAAACTTGAGGCATGACCTACCTTGGGCAGTGACCCAGAGTTAAGGATGTGATGTGCTCCAAGAGCACATACAGCTGTTCCCCAGTCTTTCCAGAATGGTAATTTCTGTTATTATGTGCAAATCACCAAATTATGCGCTTTGAATAGGCTGCGATTTGATAACAGATCTAGGACCCCTTGATTAGTCAAGGTCATGATGTGGGAAGGTCCACTGAAAGCAAATTAACTACTCAGTATGTACAAAGTGTGTACATGTGAATGTGTATGTATAAATGTAGGTAGGTTTTGTTGGTGAATTATCTTAAACTGCTCTCATGATAATAGAATGGATTCTGTCCTAGAGGCTACCAGAAAGGAAAATCATTGCTAAGTAAAATATTCAATGGGATTACCTCCTGTGCTCAAATATCTAGCCAAATATTCTCCCTTATGAACCAAATTTCCTGCTCTTATTATTTCCAAAAGTAAAATATAACTTTACATAGCAGCTCTAGAAAATGGAGGAGCACAAGTCCACATTTCAGGGAAGCATGTGAGTACAGTATTTAAACTGACTAGGCCAAACCTCTCAGGAAGATTGCGTCTGAATCTGTAAGACTTGGCAAACCTCAGAGTCAGAGAAATGTTTCTGCTTTTTCTGTTAAAAGCAGAAATATTCTTCCATTTTTCTGTTGGCTGAGAAAATTAATCTAATTTTTAGTCAGAGAAAAATGAAAGAATAGCCTGGCCTAAAAAGATTGGTTTAGTGTGTTATATTTTATATCAAAAAAATGAAGGAGCTGAAAAGGTTTGTCTGTAACTCACCTTTTCTATTTTAGCCTTCACACTGGCAAGTTTACCTGAAAATCAATATTTTACATTGGAAAAAATACGTTCAATGTCAGTAATATTCTCAAGCAATATAGATCTTAAAGAAAAATGCCAACACTTGCCAGGTAAATATTTGTAATGAATAATCTATCTGCACCCCAGGGAACTGCAGATCTGGATGCAATGGCCAACTTCTCCAGCGGTGCTCTTGAGCAGCTGTTCTTCCCCTTCTCCCTTGATATTTTTGTTCATTATGTTTACCACAGGGCTACATCGTTACTCTTCCTTTGGCAGCTGTGACTTTTCTTCCTGCAAATGTCAACCCTCAGCAAAGAAGCAGCTCTTAAGCGGTAATTACACAGGCTGCCTTGCAGGAATAGGGCACTTACTACAGGGCAAAGCATGCCAGGTACTTTAGGAGCTTTCTCTTGGTTCCAGTTTCTCGTGTGTAAATAGAAAGAGGTGATAGGATTTTATTTGAGCAGGTAGGCATCCATAGAGCAGTGAGTGCTAGAGGCAGACAATTGTTTCTTGTGTCTGCTATCATTTTATCTGGGGTATATGTCACCTAAACTTCCTGTGTTTCAAGCACTTCTGTCAAATAAAGGTGTTTGTACCTGCCTGTGTCTTGTAAAACAATTCAAGATCCATCCTATATTCAGAGGAGGCAGCTAAATGATGATTGGATTCTTTGCACTCTTGAATAGGAAATTTGAAGGATTTAATCTTAAATAACTGGTCAGTTGTTCCCACTATGAACCTGGATTGTCTCTTCCAGGGAGGTTGTGCTGGAAACAAATCCTTAATTATTGTATTCTGCATCCCTACCTGTAGTCTGCGTCTCAAAATAACCCGTTGTTACAGAAGTAATCTCTCCAGAGTTAGACTGCCCACCAGTTCCCAATGTTTCAGCCCTGTATAAACCCTGGTTTGCTATGAAAGTCACTAAAGTTATCATGAAGACAAAGTAGAATGATACTCTTATGGTGGCAAATTGGAAATTGGTTTTATATTTAAAATTACTGTATTCTCACTCTGTACTTAAGAACAAGTGCATTCTACTCTACTCTACATATGAAGTAACACAGAAGGTTTAATCTTCTGGAAAACCCATGACAACTGTCATTGGAGAACATAAGTCAGCATTTATGTTAGTAGGGAGCTTTGCTGCAGATGCTTAAAGGATCCAGCCATATTTTACAAAGAGAAATTATGTCTCATTCTGAGGAAAATGAAGAAAAGACACAAACCCAGCCTCTCTCATCAGAGTATGGAAAAACATTCAAGTTACATATTGCTTGTAAATGAACTGTTTTGATTGTCCTTGCAATTTTATGGAGATTAAAAGCTTTTCTGTAAAGTGTGCACCTTGAGACTGATTTTTTGCATCAGAGTCTGAAAACAAATGTTGAAACAATGAGGACTTCAATACAAATCACCCTAGTTTTTTATTTATATAAGTGTGTGTGTGTGTGTGCGCGCATGTATAATTTTAAGGGAAGCTGTTTGTAACGAAAAAGAATGCTGTTCCCCTGGCCTAGTTAAGTTGTCATTGCGGTCTTCAAATCCTTTTGGGATAAGGATCATCTTTTTGTAGTATGTGTTTACAGCCCCAGTGCAATACAGCCTTTATTATGACTGGTGACAATAGGACTACCTCAGCTTAAAGAATGGTAATCAGGGGCCTTTTGGAGTATTAAAATAACAGAAAGATGAGATTATTTTTTTTGAGTATGTCCAGTTTGCTCAGTGTTTTACACAGTAATGAAACTACAAGAGAGAGCAATATGTTTTCATTCCCCAGTTATCCCTGTCCTTCTGCTCCCTTGAGGTAGTGCAGCCAGTCAGCCATCCCTACCTTAATTTCATAATTCCAGCTCTTGCACCCTACTTGCCAGTTGCAGCTGCTGAGCTGCTGACTCTCTGCGTTGACTTTGTGGGTGATCAGAGCAGGAGAAAAGCTGCCAGTGCCACACAGCAGCAGTCTAGAAAGTGGGTGCTTTCTCTTAGCTATAGTTTCTCATCCTACCACTGCCCTTCGCTGTTCACATGGCCCAGTGCAAGCACATGTGCCTCTGCCATTGACTGGGTATAGCCAGGAAGGGGCAAGAGCTGTGTAGGTCATGTGAAATGGCTACAGGTTGCAGTCCAATCCACTGTTCTTCTCCCTCCTTTCTTAAGGTGTTCCATCTACCCCTACCTTTCTGTAAGGATCTGATCACTGACTTCCACTTAATTAGGCAACACGTTTTGAAAAATTTCCTTCCTTCCAAAAAATTCACTGTGATTCATGAAACAAACAGAAAATTAAACAGAAATGCTCCATAGCTTATCGTAGGCTTATTAGAAAGCAGATTTTAAGCAGTAAAAAAACTTTGGAATGGAAGTTGCATGTTTTCCCAAGGAGATAAAGAGAAGGGAGGAGACTGAGATCGTCTGAAGCATTTTATGCATGTAATGATTGTACCGTTGATACGTGAATATTGTGAGGCATAGTGGAGATTTAGAGCTGTAATTGCTTGGCAAATAGAACAAGAAGTCTATGCATAACAAGGACAAATGAATACATTTTTCAAAATTAATATTATGCCATGTTTGTGCTCTGTAATGATAATGTGCAGCATATCCTGACCCTGAATCTAGGGCTCAATGTCCAGTGTAGTGATGACCCTATGATCCGTTTCAGAAACCATTCAGATTTTTGCACAGATAGGAAAGGTCTGAGTTTGCTGTTGGTTCTTTGCCTGAGACTTCTAATGAGGAATAAAGATTTACTTGTGCCTTTTAAGAAAACTCATTTTCACTTTGTGTAACACATTGAGAGTGTTGCATAACTTAGTGTTTTCTTCAGTTTGCTTTAGCACGTGTTGTTTTCCCTTTTGGCAAGCAGACTCCTTACTCTAAAGAATTTAGAACCAGATTGTTTTCCAAATAGGGACTAAATAATTTAGAAGGATATATCATACAGGAGTGAGCTTAGACACACACTTACATTGTGTGGTATTTCTCTGTGTTACCAAAGGCAGTAGAGAAGGCCACCCACACTGAAAGTCCCAGAACAGTGTCCAAAACTCATAAATTGTCTTTAGCTTTTTGTGTACTTCCTCACAGTGTGTTTTCATGTGTCTGTGGCACCATGGCTGCTTGTCAGGTATCTGGCACTTTATGATTTAAACTACAGCTGTGAGAAGCTGTGAAAAAAGTATATGTTGCCAGCAGAGCTGGTGAAAAGTATTCTTCTGTCTGGTTAGAAAGAATTAATTCATTGTGACAAACCACTGGAGTGAAATGATCCAGAACCAAAAGATTGGAAGGGATTTGACAAAGTGCTTGAGTAGGTTTCCAAAGCACATGTTTTCATCCTGACAAGCCAAGAGATGGCATGGGAGCAGAGAGAGCTGCCTTCAAAAAATATGCTGGGAGGAATCTTGAAGATTGCAGACCTCTAGGCCTTATTTCACCAGATCAGTTGGCCAAAGCTATAACTTAAAGTAGAAAGTCTGTAAAATTGAATCATGTGATTTCAAAGGATATACATGCATGAATGTATAAGTACATACATAGGTATATATGCATGCATACACATACACACTTCAAAACAAACCAAACAACACCTCCCACCAACTTCTTTTCATCAAGTACTAACTGTCCTTCTTGGGACCTTGGGTGGAGTACTCTGTGCCTTCTGATACTAGCTGTGCCAGGAATGTCCGTTGGAGGCAGAGCCTGGTGAGCATCTCTGCGCAGTCTGAGGTCTGGTTTAGGATTGGATGTGGGAAGTGGTAAGTTGACTGGGTTTAGAAGTGCAGAAGAGCCTAGGTTTTTTGATTTTATTTTACTATCTTGTCCTAAAGATTGAAGCTGCCTTTCCTTTTTTCATACTGGTCACTTTACTGCCCATCTGGAGAGAGAGGAGACCTGAGTATTGCTGTTACAGCCTCTGTGGGTCTTCCAGCTATAATGAAGGCTTAGCCTAGACCCGCAAGCAGAGTAGCCTGCTAGGCTTTGAGCTTAACCACTGTTAAATTTTGTTAAAAGCATGTGGTATGACCGAAACACTGCAGATGGAAGTTCAGGAGGCAAGTTACCACATCCACCTTGTACACAGTGACTGAACGTTATTTTGTTGTATTCCTGAAAGAGAATTCTGTAGTCGTGGCTGTTGCTGAACCAGCATCCTGCCGGAGCCGTTGATATTTTACTGTAAATGCATGCAATAAAACTGACTCTATTTTTACTTACCTATGTGAGATCATCCTGGCTGTAGGCCAAGAGAAATTGAGATGGCTGTCCACATTAAGACAAGCATGACTTGAATCTCTATGAATGAGTCACAGGTTTCCCTTGTCTCAATGATATACTGTTTTAGTGACTTGAACCACCTAACACTTTGGCAATTAAGTACCATCAGAAAAAAAACAGGAAAATATGGAAAACCACTTGGGGTATTGGTTCTGAGCTAAGTACTGATACAGCTAAAGGGATATTATCCTTGCACAGTCAGGCCTGTGAAGTGACAGCGGTAACAGCAAATTAAGAAGCCATTCTTTTTTTAAAGAAGTGAATCCAGACTGATTTTACCTAACCACACTTTATATAGTACAGCAGTAATTTTCTCACCTCAGTGTTGCACAAGTTCTACATGCAGCGTTCCTACAACTAAAAAGGGAAGCAAGGGAGTTGTTGTTCTTTTTTGTTTTAATGGGACTTGGGTCGTGAATGACTTAACCTTTTACCTTTTATTAAAAAAAAAATTAAAAAAGATAAAGGAGAAGACAGGCATTGATGCACAGAGAACATAACAGGAATATTTCCTAAGAAAAAACACTGAAATGCAGCAGTCTATATGCCAGAAGGATTTTCAAAGTGATCCACAGCTGTATGGTTGAAATCTTCTCTCAGGTCTCCAGCAGAGGTGGAAAAACAGACAGAGAATCCATCCTTCACATTTTAGAGTTCTGTAACTCAAGAGGAAAGCTGTGAGATGCCCGATTTCAGTTTTCATAGCAGTCTAAGAGGGCAATTTAGCATTCCTTATTATCATGACTGCAATATTAAAAAAAAAGAATAAGGAGAAAAGAAATAGATACTTAATACCTTAAAAAATCATATTGATATTGGCACATACATATTTTCCATAGTATTTTCTGAGATTTGTGCTGAAATGGAAACCTTCTAATAAAACAGTTGCTATCTTGCCATACAAAAAGGTATAAAGAAAAGCCATTTCAGAATATGTTCAGCATGTTATGTATGTGAATGAATGGAAGAGTAACAAACAACTTTACCACAGCAAACTAGATAAAAGCAAAATAAACAATAAAAAACCCAAAGCATTGTTAATAAGTAGCACAACATGCACTTTCTTTAGCTGTGTAATTCTCTTTTCGGCATAGTTTTGAAAATATTTGTTGCAGCGGGAGTACCAGGTCCCTGTGCTTTCTACATAAGCTTTGCACAGGTAGTTTCCAATTACTGAAGCCAAGTGCTTGGCACTATTCAGGAAAGGGATTGGCCATTTATAGGAAGAGCAAGAACAGAGTTGTGCAGCCATATAAATTGGAATTTTTTATAAAAGAGGATGTGGTTCAAGATTGTTAAAAGCCCTCATACTTCCTATAACAAGCCAGCCTTCAACTAATTTGTGTGGGAGAGGAGATTACCTGCAGACATATGATTCTATTGTATCAGTTTTACAAGCTTTATTACTGACCTCTGTGACTGATGCTCAGTTAAACCTATTACCATTGGCCTAATCCAGCATATCATCTTCTATAATTCTGTCTTCCTAAATTTTCCTGTATATCAAGCTTTTCACTAGGTCAGATGGAGTTCACACAAAAAAACCCTCATAGGGTTGGATTGAAGGTGCTTTGTTTAATTCTGTTGGATGAATGGCTATCTCTATCACCAGGCACAAGTAATCAAATATTTTGCCAGCTTTCTAGTTAGGTTGTCAACTTGTGATTCATAGCAGCTACTGTGAATTATTACCTTTTGCAGTAGGAAATATGGTAAATGCATAAACCAAAATATAATTAGAGAGAAAACAACTTCCCTGTTCTGTTTCAATAATAATAACAAGGAGTATTGGGTGGTGTTCTTGTGTTTGGGCTTTGTTTTGGTAAAGATGTACAAGTTTAGATATAACAAAGAAAGTAAAGCTTTCCTTTCTACTCCAGAGCTGGAGACCAGATATTTTGCTTTCAAATTGATAAGATGCCATTATTTTAAATACATTTTTATCTTCCTTTGGCAGAGAAAACACTGTGGTTAGCATAGAAATCCTCCTCAGTATGCAGTCTCCAAATGGACTCCATCCAAAACCTCCTGAAGTCAATAGAAAAATGCTCATGCTCTTTATTTGATATTGGATCAAGTCTCATTTTAGCTATGACCAAGTTTTCTTTCACATTTCTGGCATGTTTCTGGATAGTATAGATTTGTAAGCAAATGTGTACTTACTAAAATATTTGAAATCAGTAAATAAGCAGTCATGAGATTAAGTTTTCCCAAAGTGAAGTAAAAAGAAAATTCCCGCTGATTTTCAGAAGGCCAACATCTCATTCTTGCTTTGGTTAGCTGTGGGCAGGGTGGAATGGAGTGTCCTTTTTTTTTTTTTTTAATAGGTTTGTCCTTTTTCTCCTCATGAACTGACAAAATGAGTTACATTTGTATTACCATGTATAGGGAATTAAGGCACACAGTTTCCATTAAGAATGATCTGTTACCTTGAAAAAATGTTAATGTTCTTATTTCTGCCTTATTATTCTTCATTACATTGTTAATACTAATGGAGTTGCATGCCTAATTGCACCCTAATGAAAACTTGTCCTTTTATCTATGGTTAGAAACACATCCATGGACTAGGTGTTAGGAAGAAAAGAACTTTCAAAGAAATGGTGGGGTCTGTTCTTGAGAGAGCTCTAAGGAGAGAAAACTAGAAAATCTGGTAGTTTATCACAGCTTTTCTTTAGTATCCTTTTCTCTAGTAACTTACAAAGTTAAGTTTCACAGCTTGCATTTAATAAACTAATTTGGATTGTGACTTGTATTAAAATGCCGAACAAAACATTTTCTATTTTCTATTTGTATTTTAGTCTTTCTGTTTTGAAATCATCCAGCAAACTTTAGATTGCTTTAATTGCATGCCAATTTGCAGCTCTGTATACAGAAAGAACTATATGTTCTTCAACCATACTCACAGGACTGGCTGTCTTTCATTTCGACATAGTAACAAAAGAACTAAGAGAGCTGTCATTTATTTTACAGCAATTTCCAATAACTGTCTCTTGTGGTGATAAAATATTACAGGATGGAGATATTAAACATGTTAACTTTTTAAGAGGAAAGATAAATATTTGCTATTAAAGGGTGCAAGGACCAGGAAATATATGCTACTGCTACTCTTGCGAAATAAAAAATCCAAAGACTTGTAATGGTCTAGGTGAAGCTGAAGAATCAGTGTTGGTGGTGGGACCTTGTAATGTGTTGCATGAAGGATGTGGCTAGTTGAAGATGTTTGTTTTATATTTGTGAGGTTTTCTCTGTATTATGCTATGACTTCCTGTGGACTTTTAAGCGATAATCCTGTTATATACATTCAGATAAGTTCTAAATATTCTTCCATACAAGTAACTATAGAAAAAACTATGCATTTCAATAAGGACTGCAAAGTGCTGTCACAGTGAATGCTTCTCTGCCCCTGAAAATTGATTATTGCACTCTGCATATTTTCCTAAGCCATTTAAGTGCATGAGATAGTTATAGATGTTTGACATGCTAAGTGATGGTCTGGCTAGAGTAGCACTTGTGTGAGGTAAGTGAATTGTTTCCAGTAAACTTGGCACATCCATATTGTTAATATGCTACCACCTACCTTAAAAATGGTCAGTCAATTTGTGCCATGATATTTTTTGATTAAGTGGGTTGTATGGATTAATTGTGTTTGTGCTAAATATGTCATTGATTTTTTTTCTAAATGACCTGCCCTGTTATTTTTTTCCTTCTTCATAATTGATTTTCAGTGTCTAAAGCACTTACTCTTTTACACTTATTGCAAAATAAAATGATAAAAAGCAATAGATTGTGAAGATTTTTTGCAGTCTGTCCTTCCTTATTATAGTTTTTGCAAACAGTTATGCTTTATCTGAAATAGTGATTATTGCCAAACTATGTAGGAAGCCAGAAATAAGGACAGCAAGTTTTTTTCCCCCCATGGTAAATTCATTAATTAGTATTTTCAAAGCTCTAGTGGAACATCACTAAATCATCTGGCAAAGTAATAAATATGAACTTCCTGATGAATAAGTGATTTCCTTCTCAAAGTTGCAGTAAGCATAGGGAAATAACTAGGAAGGGCAGTGTGACTGACATGAAATTTTGTTTAAACTGTTGATCGTATTACTCCATTTCTATTGTTCTCATTATAGTTCTCTTTGTTGAAAGATATGCTAGAGACATACTGTCATTGCAACAGATAGTGGTGAGAAAAGAGTGACTTAGAAAACTTGAAATACTTCAACCTATCTGTCAGTGGCCGAAGATAGCTTGGCAGAATTGTGTTTCTTCTTGGTCTGAGGGATAACTCACAATTTCCAAATGTCTCAAGAGCAGCCAGGACGAAGTACTAGGGTTTGATTTTCCTGATATAAGCCTAAAGCCTCTCAAGTCAGCTGAAAGTTGCTGACTCTTTGTTTAATAGCTAAGTGACAGGAGATTTGGGTTGTCTTTTCAAAAGCTGAGAGAATATCCAAGAGGTATAACTGTGTGTTCAGTCTGATAGTTTAAAGAAAATTTGTTATACCGGAAGGGTCCTCTTTTTTTTTTTTTTTTTTTAGCTTTATGCTAGTTTCTTGGCTTTTGTCTTGTCTGGTTCTCTCCTGTATTTAATCAGATTTGGGTTCACAAGCTTACATAAGTGAGCAGTCTCCTGTTGACTTCCATCTAGGTTTTGCTGATGAGAAGCACTAGGGTTTGTGGGAGTACAGCTCCACGTTGAAGGGCTAAAATCGTTGGTGCTGAAGTCTATTGATCTAGCAACATGAGTTGCTGATGCAATATAGAAATAGTCAAAATATTTATGACCAGAGCTTTGGCATGTCCACCTGACTCATCCTTCTTTTCAGTGGTATTTGAGAACAGAAAACTTCTCCAATTTCTGAGGCATGTAACATTTTGTCCTGTGGCTATAGTCCTTTATAAAATGATTTTTTATAATTTTCTTAATTTATTCTGGATAACGGGAAGTTACCATATCTTATGACATCTTTAAAAAGACGAATCATACTTTTAATTACTTAATTAATCACAGCATGAAAGGGGCACAGTCTTCAAGGACATTTACTCTTTTTGCTTGCCTGAGAAGTTTGGTTGGTGGCTTTCTTTATCAATGCTAGCTGTTTGATAGTAGAGAATATAGCTAAGATGGTTGATCAAACAGAAACAGAATCATCATTGACACTCTTTAGTTTAAGATGACTGACCTGTAAAGCCTAGCTATATATTTCTAGCCCATTGGTGTGGATTAATGCATGTGATCTCTGCCCCAACACTCAGAATATGTCCTTCTGTTTCAGCTGAACATAGATTAAAAAAACCCCAAGAAACCTAAAATATAACAGAAAGCCTAAATGCAGAGATGAACGTCTTGCCAAATGGGGGAGTGCCTAATTTGAGAACAGCTGAGGATTCAGGTTTTCTGTACTGGTCAATGGACTCATTACTTCTCACCACTGAGAAACATGCGGCTTGCTTTGTCACACAACCTGTCTCATCTCATTAGCACAATGACTTGAACATGTTGACAGCATGTAGTGGTTTTCACTGCATATGCTAAGAAGTGATTTTAAACCAATTTGCTGTTTTCTTTGTAGGCAGAGTGTGACTGCTGATTGTTGCTAAGGTCCCCTAAAAGTTATTTGTTTGCCACAATTCCTATAGGTAAAATATGAAGCTGTAAAACACATGATACAATGCACCAGCATGCTTGTTTCTTTCTCTGTATGTTAATGAACTCCCACTCATTCCCAACTGGTAGCTTGGTACATTGTGGTGAATGCATTCAAACTGAATCAATGTTCAGTGACTCAACAGACAGCTTCTACATTGGCTCATTGTTTCCCCGAATGCTATTAAAGCATAGCTAATTTCCAGAGCTGAAAGTTTAAGATTTTCCAAATACATTGTCTGCATCTGATAAACATATTTAAATACTAGACTTCATTCTTCTCATTGAGTACCACCTACCTTACTTGATCATGTTTATATTTTTTTTTCCCCATGGGTTGATCAAAGATTTCAAGAAAGGTTCTACCCATGCATTGTATGTATTTACTCTTACTGATAAGAAGCTCACCGCTTAGCAACCTTAAATAATGAACTCTGTATTTTAGTAGTTACCTAATGTTTGAGTGCTAACCAACATTCAGCGAAGAAATGTTAAAAAAGAAATGTAAAAAGACTTTTCAAGTTGTCTCATCTCTGATAGCATGGTGCTGTTTTTTCACATTATTGCTGCTAGATTTAACCTTCTGTCCTATTTCTAGACTCTATCTAATAGGAGACTGGCACGTGCTAGAAAGCTGTTAAAATTTTCAAGTTCTGTGGTAATACTCTGGCTCATTGGTGGTGAGTGATCTTCTTTGCACTGTTACTATAAGGAGAGATCACATGAGCAAGGTTAAGCAGAGACTTGCATCGTTTTCAGGCAGGACTATGAACACTTCAGGTCTACTTGATTTAACATAATTGATTGAGGAACTGCTTATATTTTATTTTTTCTCTGCAGAACCCTGAAAAAAAAGTTCCTGTATCAGTATCTGGAGAACCCTAAAAGAAATTTCCCATCTCAGTATCCTTTTTTTTTTTTTCTATAGAAGGTTTTGGGTTTTTTTTTCTTTTTTTTTTCTTTTTTTTTCTTTCTTTAAATCAGACAAGTTACACAAAATTTCTTCCTCCCTCACCAGTGAACACTGACTATTGGCAACTACCACAACAAATTAAATCTTTATTTTCATGAAAACTGTCATGAAGTCAGAGGGACTTTTCAGGGGAATGGAGAGACCAGTTGTAACTTTCTTGTGTTCATCTCTGCTGAGAAAGGAAATCTTTTTAAGGTTTATAAGACCTTACTTAGACCAATGAATCCCACTTTAGTCAAGTGGCTACCAGATACCTCAGATTTTTGCTGTGGAGTTATTTTTGAGAAAGAGATTGACGTGGTCTCCCAAAGCCTGTATTTGAAATGTTTTCATTATTCCTCTGAAGCATCCGGAAAGACTTTGAATTTTATTTTCATTATGATGTAAAGATGTTTTTTGAGAAATAGACCTAAATGATTAACAAATAACAGGAAAGAAGTGCTTAAAGTTTGGAAGTTCATGCTGACAAATGATACAGTCCTTCTTATCTCTGTAAAAGTTTGTGTGTATAAACTTAGACCTTTTATGTCTCTGATCTATTTTCTCTTGAGTTAATTTTTGGACTTGTGTTATGATCATAGAGTCATAGAATGGTTTGGGTTGGAAGGGACCTTAGAGACTATCTAGTTCCAACCACTCTGCCATGGGCAGGGACACCTTCCACCAGACCAGGTTGCTCAAAGCCCCATCCAGCCTGGCCTTGAACACTTCCAGGGATGGGGCATCCACAACTTCTCTGGGCAACCTGTTCCAGTGCCTTGCCACCCTCACTGTGAACAATTTCTTCCTAATATCTAATCTAAATCTTCCCTCTTTCATTTTAAAGTCATTACCCCTTGTCCTATCACTCCATGCCCTTGTAAAAAGTCCCTCCCCAGCTTTCTTGTAGGCCCTCTTTAGGTACTGGAAAGCTGCTATAAGGTCTCCCCGGAGCCTCCTCTTCTCCAGGCTGAACAACCCCAACTCTCTCAGCCTGTCCTCATAGGAGAGGTGCTCCATCCCTCTGATCATCTCCATGGCCTCCTCTGGACTCCCTCCAACAGATCCATGTCCTTGTGTTGGAGGCCCCAGAGCTGAAGGCAGTATTGCAGGTGGAGTCTGACAAGAGTGGAGTAGAGGGGGAGAATCATGTCCCTTGACCTGCTGGTCATGCTTCTTTTGATCCAGCCCAGGATAGAATTGACTTTCTGGGCTGCAAGTGCACATTGCTGAGTCATGTTGAGCTTCTCATCAACCGGCACCCCCAAGTTTTTCTCCTCAGAGCTGCTCTCAATCCATTCTCCACCCAGCCTGTATTTGTGCTTGGGATTGCCCCAACCTATGTGCGGGACCTTGCATGTGGCCTCCTTGAACTTCATAAAGTTACTGTGGGCTCACCTCTTCAGCCTGTCAAGGTCCCCCTGGATGGCATCCGTTCCCCCCAGTGTGTCGACCGTACCACACAGCTTGGTGTCCTTGGCAAATCTGCTGAGGGTGCACTCAATCCCACTGTCCATGTCACTGACAAAGATGTTAAACAGCACTGGTCCCAATACCGACCCCTGAGGAGCGCCGCTTGTCATCAGTCTCCACCTGAACATTTTGCTATTGAGTGCAACTCTTTGAGTGTGACCATCCAGCCAATTCCTTATCCACTGAGTGGTCCATCCATCAAATCCATGTCTCTCTAATTTAGAGACAAGGATGTCATGCAGGACAGTATCAAATGCTTTGCACAAGTCCAGGCAGATGATGTCAGTTGCTCTTCCTTATCCACCAATGTGGTAACACCATCATAGAAGGCCCCCAAATTTGTCAGGCACAATTTGCCCTTAGTGAACCCATGTTGGCTGTCACCAGTCACCTCCTTATTTTCCATGTGTCTGTGCATAGTTTCCAAGAGGATCTGTTCCATGATCTTGCCAGGCACAGAGGTGATGCTGACTGGCCTGTAGTTCCCCAGGTCTTGCTTTCCGCCCTTTTTAAAAATGGGGGTTATGTTTCCCCTTTTCCAGACATCGGGAACTTCCCTGGACTCCATGACTTCTCAAATATGATGGATAGTGGCTTAGCCACTTCATCTGCCAGTTGTCTCGGGACCCGCAGATGCATCTCATTAGGTCCCATGGGCTTGTGCACCTTCAGGTTCCTTAGATGGTCTCAAACCTGACACTGTCCTACAGTGGGCAGTTCTTCATTCTCTCAGTCCCTGACTTTGCCTTCTGTGACTTGGGTGATGTGGTTGGAGCACTTGCTGATGAAGACTTAGGCAAAAAAGTCATTGAGTACCTCAGCCTTCTCCATGTCCCAGGTAACCAGATCTCCCGTTTCTTTCTGCAGAGGGCCCACATTTTCCCTAGTCTTCCTTTTATCACCAACGTAGCTATAGAAGATTTTCTTGTTGCCCTTGATGTCCCTGGTCTGATTTAATTCTATCAGGGCTTTAGCTTTCCTAACCTGTTCCCCGAGTGCTCAGACAATTTCTCTATATTCCTCCCAGGCTACCTGTCCTTGCTTCCACCCTCTGTAGGCTTCCTTTTTGTGATTGAGTTTGTCCAGGAGCTCCTTGTTCATTGTTATCTGAGGTTGGCAAACCTACTAAGTTTGGAAAAGTAATGTTTGTTCACCTAGCTGGCAGATTGTCAAGTTCTAAAGGTAGAATGCAAATATCCCATGTAGATACATGCATTCACAGCTCTCCCCTGTTCACTGAACTGGCTGGAGTGACAAGTACTTGCACAGCACCCAGGTAGATGAGTGGAGTCTCCTAGCTGGTGGCCTGATTGCACTGGATTTATTGGTATGCAGCCTGCAAACATGCATTCTGCCTCGTGCTGGTTTGAAAGCTTATAACCTTGGGTCACAAATAGGGTTTATCTTGTACAGGGACTCTGCCCTAGAGTGCCACTGGCTGTATTTTATTTTGCTGCTTCAACGTTTTTGATTCAGCTTCCTCCTGTTATATCTAGCTCAGCTGGTAGCCTGTGGCTCCAAGCTGCTGTCATTTGATTTAACCACTCACAAATCAGTTAAGTCAAAATTAATTAATGAATTCCTGTTTCCTTCCTCCTGAGCTCTCCTAAATAATTCGTTTTTAATTTACTCAAAGTACGAAAACATTTCACTTGGCATTATTTGTCCAAGGTGACTATGAAAATGGAACTGCTCAAAAAACCATTTGGAGAATGGTGCTTTTGAAATGCTTACAAAGTTGTTTTAAAATGCCTGGTTTTATTGTAGACAAGAGGAAAAATAGAGGTCTTTTAGTTTCAGAAGTGATGGAAGCTGAATAAGAAATAAATATGGTGTAATATCTATTTTCCGATGTAGTGAAGTGGGTCTTGGGGGAAAAAAAAGGTCAATAATAAAAGTTGGACTTTATTGACTGCCCTGAAATTAAAGACACACTTGACAGCAGAAACTCATCAGAGCTGAAGTATATCATTATCTTTTTTTCTTCTGTGGCACACAATAGGTGGAGAATATGCACACTACACTATCATATGAAGCTAGTAATTACAGGGTCATTACAATTTTATTTTACTTTTATAGAATAATGTTTTTCTAAAGGAGAACAGAAGAAAGGCATGCACTGCAGCAGGGAAACCTGTAGCTGCATGCATCTTGGATTTCCTAAAATGAACTGGACCTTTCAACAATGCCAGGGTAATTTCTGTGACATACCAGCAGCAGAAGAAAGAGGAACTCAAGAAATATTAAATGAGCTTTCAACAATGAGTGAGTGAATATGAGCTTAGAATAGCACTTGGCCCCTATTGATTTATTTTTTATTTAAGTAATAGTTTAATCACAGTTGGTAACTGATTTTTCAAAGACAATTGATAGCTAAAGTTACTGAAAGACAAGTCAGATTTCCTAGGTAATTTGAAACCTGCAGTTCTTTTAAGCTAAAGGTTCCTAATCCAGGTCAGGTGAGCACTGCCAAATGCTGCTGGAGTCTGTGCAGGTTATGTTCTGCTTTGATTCTTTTCTCATAGTTTGCTTTTTGAGCTAGCTGGAGATTATAGAAAAATAGAATTGTTTCCATTGGAAAGGACCTTTGAGTCCAACCATAAACCTAGCATGGCCAAATCCACCACTAAACCATATCCCTAAGCACCACGTCTACACGCCTTTTAAATGCCTCCAGGGATAGTGACTCTACCACTTCCCTGGGCAGCCTGTTCTAATGCTTGACAACCCTTTCAGTAAACAAATTCTTCCTAATATCCAATCTAGACCTCCCCTGGCGCATCTTGAGGCCATTTCCTCTTGTCCTATCACTGTTTACTTGGGAGTAAGTGGTTACTTGGTTACTAGAGATATTACTCTAACTTTTTAATCCTTGTGGTGGAAAGAAGAAAATGAGTGCAAAATATACTTAAATGTGATCTAAAGGACCATATTGTATGATGGGATTATTTCCTAATGTTTATGTTAAAGTCCACTGGAATTTCTCTGCTGAGTTTGGTTCCCAGAGGTGTAGGATGGTAAAAAAATTGATGATATGTGCCAGAGTGAAGGACATTCTAGGTAGTTTGTGATGCAAGAACTTAGCAAACACCCACTTTTTGGACAATGTTTTCAGTTTTATTTCCTCTGTGCCTCCCAGTGAGGGAGAGATGGTGTGGTGAGGTGCACATTCATGTGTCCATATGGGCACATACGGAAAAGCTGAGTCATGTTAAGAGTGTACGTTAGCTAAGATGCATCAAACCTTTTCTGAATGAAGGGGAAAGATTTGACTGTTGAGAAGTGAAGAGCATTAGTTTCTTCATGTTACAGTAGAAGAAAATAAGCCACTTAAATTTAAGGGATTTTTCTTAACCATCACATTTTTAGTTAATGACAGCCTTTTTTTTCCTCTTTATTTAGGTAATTAATTTAGAGGGATAACCTTGATAGATAGTTAAGGTTGACCTCTTGAAATTCAGAGCATGCCCTGATCATTGTTGCAGATGACTTGTCAGATATCTCATGTAATCATGCTTAGAAATTCTCAAAACACATTTTTGCACCTATTCACAAATGCTGAAACAGCTCTGCATGAAGTTTCAGTCATGCAGACATTTGCAAGTGGAGGTGTAAATACTTGTACCAGAGTTGTTTAAAACACTATTGCTATAGCATAACAGAGGAGATCTGTCTTCTGCAGAAGTGCTGTCAGTTTGATAGTGCTTATAAAGAATATATATTGCTGAAAAGTGAGGCTATATGTAATAAGAATACAGCATCTGCAAGGAGGCATTTGACTTTGTTTCATTTTATTTTATTTTGGTTTTACATGCAAAAAAGGTAAAGATGTTTGGATAGATGTTTAGAATTAATAGCTTCCACTGCTTCACTATGGCTCCTTCCTGTGAATAAGATGATCCTGTGATTTTTCTAGATTTGTGCTCAGCCACTGTTGATGTCATTGTCGGCAACCAAAAGGGAAAAAGATAAGCTGTTCCTATCACACAATCCTATTCAGTGGTGTTTATCATCAGTAAAGAGGAGGTATGTGTGGCATCTTTGCTTTCTCAATCACTACAGCCCAGCTCTTGAAAGAGTAGACTGGCACAGCGACACTGAAGAGAAGCCAGGCCTACATACAAACAATTTATCCCTCTGTAGCTACTCTAATATCTGTATGATTTCCCCCTGGAAAACAGAACATCTGCTCATTTGAAAGGCTGTAACTCTACAAATTGCCCTCTAACCAAAGACATTAAAAATGACAGTTGTTTTGTAGGGAATTTCAAAAGATATATATTTGTTTGTGTGCTGGAAGAAGAAAATTGAAACAAAGCAATTGATTTTTTTTTTTTTTTTGCATGTTATGGATGTACAAATAGTGTGTTCTTTGGGTGTTTTGCAAATAGTTTTGAATAAAAGTGAATATTTTTCCCCTGCAATTTTAGTTAACCTGAAACCTTTAAGAAAACTCCACGTTTTTTCCAACTAAAGCTTCAGAAGGAAGGAAAATTTCATCAACATTTTTAATTTCCTTCAAAAGCCTACTTCTCGTAAAAAAAAATATAAAGAACCTTTGATCACCTATCTGCACCCATTTTTCTTCCACTTAATGCCCATCTGAATCAATAGTAATTTCCTCTCCATTTCTACTATAGAACTAGGCTTAAAAGTTGGAGAATTTGACCTCTGGAATTGTGCTGAAATTGTGTTGCTTTTGTTTCACATGGTTAAGATGAGCTCTGCATTTTTCTGTGTGTCTTCCATTGCCAACATGCCACATGTGTGCTAGGTTGCTTTATGATCACACTTAGCTGAGAGTGGGTGCTGAGCAGGGAGGGAGCCAATTCCTAACCTTCATCCCCAACTGTTATACTTCTGGCCTGCCCTAGTGCAAAAGGTTTTAAGTTCAGTTGCTAGACTTGGCATTCAAATGGATTTTGAGCCTGAGGCCTAGGAGCAGTTTTCGGCCACCTTCCAGCAGTGCCCACAGAGAGACAGAGACAGTGCTCCTCACGCCTGGCTCTCCAGAGGACAGCTCGGTTCTGCCCGTGTGTATCCTCCTGCTGTGACCTGGCAAGCTGCCTGGCAGCATTGCTGACTCCCTTAATGGCTCTGCTTTCTTCATGCACTTGAGTATTTTGTGTGCAACTGAGGTATATTCAGAGTAATTTTGAGACTGCAGAAATTTCTTAGTTATTCATTGTACATCTGTTTCCACTGTTCTACTTGGAGTTGCTTGCACAACAATTTCCTCTCCTTGGTCTTTGCTTTCGTTCCTGAAGGAGACCTGGAATCACCCACTGGCTTTACCTAAACAAGAAATTGGTAGTTGCTTGGCTTTATTCAAGAAATACTATTTTACAGATGCATTGTCATTTTTTAGAGTGGCTGCATATGTAATATTTTAAAAATAAAATGGCAGTAATTGCGTGTATTATTTATATTTTTGGAGTAAAAATAATTATAACTTTTACTAGGAATAGTTTTTAAATAAATATTTGTATTAATAATTAATTACTCAGTGGGAACTAATTGCTTGTCACAGTGATGAGCAGCATGAGACACTGCTTTGAGTGTAATAAATAGCAGGCTGTACCCATAAACATATGGTGAAATCATAGGCACTGAGTAATGAAAATCATGCATCATAAAGAGAACAGTATGGTAGAAATTCTGCAAAACAGCCTTCATGTATCACAGATTCTGACTTGGTAATTATAAAGCATGTAGCTGTGGTGAAACAGATTCCCAACTGGCATAACTTGCCGTAATGTCATCGAAGCTGATCATGACCAGTTTAGAATTTGAGAGAAGTTTATGAAGTCACATATGTCAAAGGTGCATTCTGCAGGGCTTTCTAGTGTTGGATGCTCAGCTGTTTCCAGTGCTGTTGCTTTCAATGCTGGCCTTTTGACTTCGCACTAAATTGGAATAGTTGAATTATGTTCAGCTGCAGCTGGAGACACAGTTTGGGATTTACTTGTCAGCCCCTTTCTACCAAGAGCAGTACCTGTTTGCTTAGCACATGGACCAAGACAGCAGTATGAATCTACCTGCAATCCCAGAATGTGTTAGTGGAAGAGCTGAATTTCTTTCATAGTAGCTTCATTATGGGCTTTATCTGCTTCAGAAGAGACTTCTCTTTACTTTGTATCTGGCATTTCTTCTGTTCTACACAGGGTGAAAATTAAGACTAAAAAGGACTGATCTCAAAAGTATTGCCATGCAGGACTGCTTCACTCAGCAGAGACTTCTTTCAATGAATGTTTGCAGAGTCAGACTTTAATTTAGACAGAACACAGCCAGGGATGATGCAAAGAGAGGGAGGTAATACTGAAAAACCGTGAGAAGCCATTGGTGTTGCTTGTGAATCTCCATAATTTCTCTCTGTTTATAATCATAGGATGAGAATTGTTGTGCTCAGAGTGAGGACCAAAAATTTCTGTAAGGGGGTCATAGTTGAGCAGCTATTCTTAAATCAGTGTCAGTTTAAGTGCTTAGTGCTTGCACTGCACAGTTAACTGGAAGCATAATACTTGAGGATCTAATGCTTTAGGATTGAAAGTTCATACAGGAATGCTGCCACCAGTGTTCCAGTTATTCCAGTTGTTTCTGAGCCTTTCCATGAATGGCTAGACAGCCTGTGATTGATGATTTTCCAGTCTTGTGGAGTACTTGCCAATTTGGTTTTGGATATCAGGGAAAGATAAACCTGTAGCACAGCTCAGGTTTAGAAATGTATTCCCACCCATGAAAGAGATTGGGTGCAAAAGACAAATAAATGCACACCTAAGGATTTTATGTGTGAAAGGAGATAAAGCTAGACATGAACATTTCTAGACATATGAGTTGAGACAGCAATGAAAATATATCCTAAATCACCAAGATTAAGAAAATTGCTCAGTTAACACCTTGGGGTCTGCAAACTCCCCAACTACTCTGGGACTGATAGCTCTCCCACACTGCAGCAGCACTCTCAGTCAGTCAGTACTTGTCTGCCTTTCAAGCCTTCCTTATGAGTTATCACTGCTGTCCTTTATTGCTTAGGCAAATGACAAATTGAGGCTTCTGTTTTTCTGCCAAACCCAATTTGTTTTCTTGTCTTTCACTTCCCTGACCCTGTCTATCTAGACTAGCTTTTGCTTTCAGTCTGTACTTTAGACCGTAGCATTCTGGAGCAAAGACTGTCATTTCAAAGAGGGTCCGGGGATGACATTCCCAGATATGGCCATTATAGAATCCAAGAAAATTATTTTGCTTGGTTTGCATTGAGGTTAAAGATCTATAATCTCTTGGTTAAAATGAGCAAGGAAGAAGACTTGGATAAGGAAAAAAGCAAACAAAACCAAATCTTCTAGATGTAAGGCTGTGACTAAAACCAGCCAAAATTCCTATTCACTTTGGAAGACAAAAAAATTTCACACTGCATTTGCATCTTGTATGGTGATAGTTTTCTCATCTGTAAATGCTGCAGCACACATTAACTTACATGGGTTCCTGTTACATTACATTGGAAAGGACTTTATCTCCCTCCTTCACACCCTGATGGTTAATGAAGAACAGGTAGTGGGTATGTGGAATCTTAACAGACTGGTCTGCATTCTGTAGGATTTGAAATATGCCAGTTTTTCATCCGTTCTCCTTTGGACTGATGAAAGGCTTAAAAGAATTTTTTTTATTCAAATTTAAAGATATTTACTGGAGGAAAGAACCACTGATACGGGCCATCTTGAAAAAAAAACCTTGGGTTTTTTTTTAGATTTAGAGAATTCTAAGCACTAGTGTTAAGATTTTTCCCCTAAAAATGAAGAAGAGTATTACTGAGAAGGAGCAATGTGACCAAACTTTGTGTTAGTGACTCATATTTAAACCTGATATTCAGAGCTCCAAAAGAACAAAAATGTCATTTGTCATTATTCTGTCAAGATTCAAAATTGCAAGGGATATCAATCCTAATGCTTCAGGGCATGAATTGATTTCTTGCTAGGATTATGAAGATAAGTCACTGCAAAGTGACTTAGTGCAACTGACTAGATAAGCTACTCTTCCCCCTTGATCATTCGAAATTGTAAGTGCGGGCCATTGCCAGAGGTAGGCTGCTAGATCTGATTAAATAATTTTTTTTCTCCAGCAAGGTAGTCTCTAAACTCTTGAACACTAAAATTTTTACCAGATTATTAAAAACAAAGAAAGCATTTTTTTGGGGTTCTGTTCTGTAAAGTAGTTTTAATTTTGAACTTTCACTTCTGCAAGCATTACAGGTTTATGCTTTAGTGGTAAAAGATCTGTCTTTTTGAGGAAGATGACGATAAAACTGTTGCTCTGTGTGAGTTATATTCAGAGCACAGTGGGCAGAGGTCTCTAACTCTGGCCTTTAGAAGTGAGGATGTAGGGGCTTGTTTCAGTTTAGACTATTTGCATCAAATTTCTACTCAAAATGCTTCCATTGAGGAGTTAATGCAGTGCGGGTCACATTGCCTATTAAAGATGTCTGGAGACAGTCATTAGTGAACTCCCAAAAAAATCCTTGTAGGAATTCAAGTGAGTGGTGTTCATTAGCTATATAAATTTCTGGAGATTTCAGCCAGAAATGACCGCTGCAAGCCAGAAGCAGAGCAGAAACTAAATGAGGAAAGAGAAACGCTCCAGAAGGAGGTGGCTGGATCTCAGCTCTGCTGGTTGCCATAGCTCTGGTCATTGACTCAGCCAGAGGGGTGGCAGTGATGGAAAAAGGTAGCACCCTAAAGTGAAAAGAGACAGAGAGGCTATAGCAGCTGGAAAGCTTTGAGTGGAAAGGGAGTAATATCTCAGCTATAATGAGAAAAGAGAGGAGCTGCTAAAACAGAGTATGGTGTCATTTGTGTGGAAAAGCTACTGCAGGAAAATACAGAAAAAGCTCCAGCCTGTAATATATCTACATGTATCTGTGTACGGAGATACAGACACACACGCATACATGTCTATACACCCTGTAAGCTTGGATCATTTAATTGGAAATGAGACTAGTTCATAAATGATACTTAGTTCATCCTGTTCACTTCAGTGTGCGTGTGTGCTCAGTTTGTACATATTGGCATCTCTGACCCCTAATAGGAGGAGAAAGCAGTGTTAGGTCTTCTTTACATGACTCATCTTTCTTCTTTAGTGCATTTAAACAACCTCTACAACTCTTTTCCTGCCCACTGGGGAAGAATACTCTCATTTCTTTTCCCAACCACGAAAACAAAGTAATTAAGAAATGCAGAGTGAATATGCTCAGTTATATTAAGAACTGACATGTTACCAATCTGACTTTGGTGTGTAAGCAATAATATAACAAAATTAGTACTTTAACTTAGTTAAAACAGTGTACTATAAGCCATGTGTCTCTCAGTTTTGCTTATAATTTAGCTTTGTTTTCTGAATGAGTTGTGCACAGTGGTGTTTTCAAGTTTCAAGTTTATTACCGTTCTCTCTTTAGGTTCTTTCTTGAAGAACTGATGGAAAAATTTAGGCTACTACAAGGGAGATTTTCTTTTATTTGTGAATTTATACAACAGTATGGAGTCATAAATGAGATTATGGAGCAACAGAGGATCTGGTAGTTTGGCAGTTAATCGCTGCTGACTCCTGATGTGCTTCCATTAAGCTCATTGGAAACAGAGTTGCTTGTGCCTTAGTGAAGAAAGAGAGCCTTACTATAAGTTCATTCTAATATTCTACATATTTTAGCAAAAATGTAACTTTTCATTAGAGTAATTTTTGTTGTTGAAGATTTAAGATTCTAGTTTCCTCAACAGACACCTTTGATAAATGTTTTTCAGTTGCAGCCATGTATAAAAACAGATCTATTTGGATTGAACTTCAGCAAGGGCAGAAAGCAGAGGTTTAACTTTTTTTAGTTCTCATTCTGTAAACCCGTGGTTGATTGGAAATCACTGTTCTTTGTAAGGATATTTTATCGTAGTAATTCACTTTTTGAAGTGAATGGTAAATTTAAATGGGAATATTTTTAGTTTGTTTTAAGGAACTGTGGTTGCATGTTCTGTATGGTTTCATTGCATTAAAATAGTCTTTTGAAATTGTCCTGGTTTGGCTAAAACAGAAC
>NW_009602323.1:0-1740 GCF_000690535.1 Cariama cristata | reverse complement strand
CTTAAATAACATTTACATATGAAAAAAGCACAACTGCCCTCATTAACTTGAGCAGCAACTTCTGAGTAAGAAAAGAGTGACTGGTCAATTCCTGTATGACAAAAGGCCAAAGTGTGAGACAGGCAGTTGTTCCTCACCTCTGGGGTACAAACCTAAGTCCTCCCCATACTTCCCTTCTTTTCCTAATCTCCAACCAAATGCCAAGTCTTGCCTCTAGCCTTTCAAAGAAAATTGCCAATCTGGTTGTATGTACTTCAGCCCCACACTTGGAGATGCCTGAAGTGTTTTGGCCAAGCCTTTTCTTCTAGCAACTGGCATGAGGGAAAAACTTAAGTAAAAACTCAAAAAAAAACCTAGAAAGCAAATAAAGAATTAATGGTCTTGTTTTGAGAAAGCTGAGGTGCTCCTAACCCTATTTGTAATACACCAATTCAATTTCTTTCAGGATTAATATAATACAGAAATGTTAATATTAGTCTTCAGTCTTCTAATTTCACTTTTAGGAAAAACCAAAAGTATGTCATCTTATTTTAGCATGAATAAGTGCTCAGGGTGCAAATGTATAGAAATATTTAGGTAGATATTTAAACCATATTCTTTCAAAGTTATTCTGCCTCTCAGTTCTTACTCAGTACATGTCTCTAACAAGTAGGTGGGAAAACTGCCCAGTTATCTTCCAGCCTGTCCCACTGGAATAGATTTGAAAGCCACAGAGTTTCTAAAAGGCCTGGTAACAGTCAAAATGGAAACTGTATTTTCTGTTCCTGAGGAAAAGAGGTCATTTCTGTTAGTTTTATGAATTCAGGTATGCATTAGTTTAGCCCCCACCTTGAACGGACTCTGCAGCCTGGCACATAGCACAGTTCCATGTTAGGAGGACTTTTCTTCCATGTCATTTTACATGGTAAGTCCAGATTGTTCATCAGCCACCCACGGCTCATCACCATCTTTCCAAAATCCTCTTTAACACTTAATTCTGCATTTTATAATTTTAAGCCAAGTCCATGCAGCAGGAGACCATGTGTGAAGAAGATAAAACAGAAAGCTTAACAAAAAACAGCCTCCCCATGTCCACAAGAACTCTCAACCTGAAAGATTCGAAATAATAATGCCTGGCGCTTAAATACAGCGCCAACATGAAAGCGCTTTACAGACCCCATAGTATGCTGCAGTAAAAGACTCGGGTAATATTAAATGCTTCTCTGTCAGGACGACCGTGTCAGTAATTCCGGTTTAAATACGCCATGTCACAAGACTTCTACCATCTTCCCCGAGGTCTTACTCCTAATCTCACAGATTTCCTCTAAAAATCTTTCAGACTCTGTAACTAATTGGCAATCATTGTGCGTAAAACTTAGCATCACATAGATTTAGACAGAGCATCCAAACGGACAATGAACGTGTATAATACATACATCCGTTGGCAGAAAGCAGCCAGAGACTCTTACTGAAATTTGCTTCCATGGTAGATGCGAGGGATCTTAAGAGCGGGAAGAGGAGGTGCACGTACAAGGTGTAATGCAGCAGAAGACTTAAATAGAGCAGTGGAAGGAGACGCGAAGGAGGAGCAGTTCAGACGTAAGAGTGGAGATGCCAATGAGGCAAAACCAGTGGACATCAGCATATGCTGGTGTAAATGGTGCAGCACAGGGCAGGGTTACGCTCAGGAGCCAGGGCACAGCTGGTAAGAGGAAAGACAGAGTCCAACACTCAAAGTTATTTTTAATAGTTGCATCCATG
>NW_009602322.1:24015-26646 GCF_000690535.1 Cariama cristata | reverse complement strand
GAGGACATCCACACAAGCAACCCCCTCAGAGCAGAGCCAACAAGGTCAGGTTGCCCAGGGCCATGTGCAGCTGACTTTTGCATGTCTCTGTCGATGAAGATTTCACAGCCTCTCTGGTCCCCTATCCCAATACGTGACCACCCTCATGACTGGTTCCAGTATGTCAATATCATTCTGTGATTGGCAAGCCCCAAACTGGACACGGTACTCCTAATGCAGTCTCACAACTGCCGAATATACCGAGAAGAATCACCTTCTCTAACCTGCTGGCCGCACTTGAGGTAGCACAGCCCAGTCTGCTGTTGGCATTCTTCATTACAATGGCATCCTGATTTTTTTTTCTTGTCCACCGGGACTTCTTCTGCAAAGCTGCTTTTGGGGCAGCCCATCCTGGTGCATGGACTTATTCCTTCCCAGATACAGGACATGGCACTTGCCTTTCTTCAACTTCAGGAGGTTTCTCCCAGCCCATCCTCCTTCCTGTCAGGGGCCCTGCAAGCAGCAGCCCTGCCTTTCAGTGTGTCTACCATTCTACAAGCTGGCATCATTCACAGGCTTGCTGAGGGTGTATTACATACCTTTGCCCACATCATTAGCAGAGACATTGAATATTATTAGTCAGAAAGGTACAACTAGTAACGTGCCACCAGTTGGACTTGAAACAATCAACCACAACCCATTTGAGCCCGATAGTTCAGTCTATTTTTCACCCACTGTACAGGTCTTACTAATTTGGCTATAAGGATGTTATAGTTGATCATGCTGAAAGCCTGATGAAGTGTGATTTGTCCAGGGTAAACACATGCTATCTGTTTCCAATAACCTTCCTGTCCTTTATCTACTTGGACATGGCTTCCAGGAGGATTTGCCCTGTAACCTTCCCAGGAAGGGTACTAGCCGCACTAGCCTGTCTTGTAGTTCTCTTGTGGACCCCCTTTCTTGAAGACAGGTGCAGTGCTTGCTTTTTTCTGGTCATTAGGGAACTTTCCCAATGACCTTCTGAAGATGATAGAGCGACTTTGCAATAGCATCAGCCGTCTCCTGCAGCACCCTTTGACCGACCCCATCTAGTGCCATGAGCTTCTGCATATCCAACCGGTTTAAGCGCTCTCCAAGTCTGTCTTACTCTACTACTTCACTCTCACATACTCTGATGCTTGGCTCAGGGACCTGGGATACTAGATGACAAACCTTACCCACAAAAGCCATGGCAAAGAGTTACTAAGTACCTCAGCCTTTCTATGTCCTTTGACACTAGCTTTCCTGCCTCATTGATTGGGGCCCAATTTTTCACAAATCCTTCCTAGAGATCTTACTAAATTGTGTCTGTATTTTGAATATTTCAATGTGTCTGTTAAACAACTAGATCTTCACAAATATCAGCTAAAGGGATGTGACAGCATTTGGTACTCTTACTTATCTCGTTCTGTAGCACCACTACTGTTTTTCTCCAGACACAGCTGTATGCCTGTCAGCCCCCAAAATTACCTACATAAGGACACCACACAAATATTTATAGTACTCTTTTACTGTAACAATCAGAAGCCACTTTCCAGTACTAGTTCACAATAAATGATGAAACTAGTAGCAGTTGGGGGCTTCCTACTTTTCTCTCAAGTGACTTTAAGTTACACATCAAAAGAACAGCTCAGCAGAGAACGTGATAAAGCACAGAGGGAAAATCCTCTAAATGGAGTAGCACAACATGAGTGTAAGTGGATGCCTATTCACACAGTGTTCTAGGTAAAGACAACAGAGGTGCCTGTGGAAGAGGTGACACACGCCACAAACACACCTCAACAAGAGCGGATTCACTTGGCATGTGAAGGAAAAATACAAATTTCAGTCAAGGGATTTAGAGGGAGGCAAACACACATCCCTATTCATTTAGCACAAGTGAACATCATGTACTTAGGTATGAACAGATGTGGAAAGTGCTGCTGTGTGGAAGAAGGCAAATGCATAACAAAGATGGAGAAAGAAGGATTTAATCAGTGAAAGCATTTGATTTTCTGATACATACTAATGTAAGCATCCATACGCACTTAAATATACACGTAAATAACCTGTGGAGGGTGGTATTCCTGTCCTTTAGCTGGGTAGTCTGGAAGTTTATTAAGTTCCCAAGTGCAATTTTTCTAAACAAACAAACCCCCTATGTTTCTTTATTTAAAGCCATATAAGAAACTAGAGCTTTTGTCTCAGACCTAGAAGTCATCTTGTGTTTAAAAACAGATGGCATATGTCAGACAAAACAAGCAAGATCAAAACACATTAAATTCACTGAATAAAGCAATTAAAACTGGGGAAATAGCAGTTCTGCTAGTGCTTACTGATCAAAACTGTACACACTGTTCCTACTTCACTGTTAACATGTCCTGAGATAGAAGATAGGAGGAAAGAGACATATAATGCCTAAGGAAGTAAGCTGAGCCCAAATGGAGGTGCAGAATGAGAAATGATCTTTGGTGGGAAGTTCACTATTGGCTTCACTGGAGCCAAGGATGTCACCTTAAAATGATTTCAAACATCTTAGGGATTTTTGTGGAAACTGGCTCTTTTCACAGTTCTCTGACATTTACCTTTTCTTATGAAACAGCATGAAAACAATGGTTACCTGTCCCAGAATTC
>NW_009602322.1:0-23984 GCF_000690535.1 Cariama cristata | reverse complement strand
ACTCCAGGCGTGTTTCCCTTACATGCCATAATTTCCACATCTTTCTCCCTATATACTATACAGTCTGTCCATAAGTGACACCAACTCTCTCGTTTTCGTGTTACCATTGAAACTCACAGACTAATGAGACGTAACATTCTGTTGTAGCAAGGAAAGAAGAATTATCAAATGAATCAGTCTTTTTCTCAAAAGTCACAATGTCTAACTTGCCAGAAACTGCTTGGTGGTGTCAGGTTGAATACCCTTATTAAAAAAAAAAAAAAAAAAAAAAAAAAAGTATTTTCGTAATCACTAGCATTGAAAATATGATTAAAACCCTTCAGAGATAAAATAGTCTTATAAAAAGTGCATGCAAATTAGAACTCCGTGTGTAAATTTAGAGACAGAGATATAGAATCAAGTTGCCTTCCCTTAGATACTGGGTAATATAAGAAGGATAATCATGAACAGAGGCAAATCCAACAGAGAAGTCGCTTACAGTTTTTGTAGAATTTTCATTGTATCTGAATGCAAAATAGTTCAGCACAATCCACAAACATTTATATATTTTACAACATGCATGGTCCATGCATGATATTATTATCTCTGCAAAACAAAGGCACAGTGTATTTGAAGTGATGTAACTTCATTCAGGCTAGGGACTGCACTATATCAGTAACGCAGTACTTTCATCTGGGCCTGGCCAGTTTGATATGCAAACTAGACGCATCGGATCTCCAAAGGAGACAGCCCAAGTTAGAGCTGAGTAGGCAGAAGCAGCACAAGGACACTAGTTCCTCTTTTGCCAGTGCTGAATCTGATCTGGGGCAAGCGAATCTCAGTTAAGTGTGTATCTTCAGCACTAAAATGAGTGCTTGAAGTTAATTTACTGATTAACAACACTGAAGACATCCAATCTTCTCATCAGTAGGCTACTTAGTATAGATGTACTCTTTACATTTTAAAGGGGAGAAAAAGCCATTTAGTGCATAGAATTTGGGGAAGGAATGCCAAGATCATCAGAAGAAAGGAATAAGAGGTCAGTAACAACTTGGCATGAGCCGGCAAAATGGGAGGAGAAGGAAAATTCTCATATCTTAATAATATGCCTGGCATTATGCCCAGATAAAAGTGAAGGAGAAGGAAGGTGTGTTAATCATTAACAGAGGCTGTACTGCTCAGTGCCACAAAGGAAGGTAACGTTAAAGAGGAGCTAGAATTTGCATAAGCATAACACTTTACATGTTAATGATTTCATATCTAATTTGTACAAATACCTACCTAAATGTTCCGGTGCCCCTATCACATTTACCTACCCCATTTCAGAGATACAGAGACTGCAGAGGGTACTTTGAGTTTAAAAGACATGGCTAAGATGCATCCAACAGTTCGATCCATCTGCTCTACACAATGAGCACTGCCTCTTAATGACAGCTCTTTCCAGACAGTTAAAACAATACATTTGACAAGTATATTTAAAAATATAAAAATAAAGGGAAATATGGAATACTATACATACTGCAGTCAGTTGCACAACTATGCTCGCTATCGTCTCCTATTCACCATCTCAGAAAGCAAGTGAGCACACTGCGCCAGGGATTAAATGGGAGGGACACACCAAAATCATCTTGAATCAATATACTGAATGAAATTCATCCAATACAAAAAACCTGATTAAGTTTTTAAAGGATGAAATAAAAGAGTATGAAACTGTTTTCTGGAAAAATGTTGTGCAACATCTAGGAAGTAATAATTTCAAATATGACATAAGTATGTCTATATAAGTCCATAAGCTAAAAGCACATGATGCTTTAAGCTACATGTTTGTATCCACAGATGTGCTGCTGGTGCACTAGTGTATTTGCCTGTGTGCTCTAAAACAAGAACACAGGAGAGTAAGACTTCATCTCTCACAAGTACTAATTCTGTATCAAAACTACTCTTACCTACGTACCAACCAAAGTTTGGCTAAGGACTGCACAACAAACATTCTTCAAGGTCATAATGAATCTCCAGTCTTACATGACTTACTAGTCACCAAAACAACCAGTAAAGGATGATAACAAGGTACCTTGCAAAGCACTGTGTATTGCTGTTCTACTCAAATACATATTACTCTCTCTACACAGAATTTTCTATTCCATCACTTTGGAAATGCAGGTTGAGAAACCATCAGAATAGTGAGTTACTGTGTTCCAAAGATCCTGCAAAAAACCACCTACTTAAGGGGAAAAAAAAAAAAAAAAAAAAGACTGAATACAGCATAAAAACTCCCAAGTAAGAGAAGACACCCTGGGCAGAGTTATTTGCAGTATTCCAGAGTTCCTGAATGTCTGGGTTTTGGGGATGCCATGCACTCTGGTACAATACCATTAATGTTATAGTATCCTATTTATTATTAAACAAGTCACTTTTGAACAGCCACTGAAGATATTTTAACCTCGCTATTATCAGTCCAATCGAAACAGGATGAGTATATGCACTTTATCCCACTGAATAGCCGGTGCATTCACCTGTCTACATTATCCTAGCAATCTCACAGCCAGATTTGCTTGCTTAAACAAAACAAGTTCTGCCAACTGCCTACAGCACAGCAATGCTGATATGCTCACAGTACACACACCCACAGTATAGATTAGTCACAATGTTAAAAATCTTATGTTTATTTGCAATCAGTGCTTCTGATACACAAATAGTAATTGGGATCTTAACCTGAAGAATGGGACAAAAAGGCCCTTATTCTCAAAGCCTGTATCCTAAACACCTGCAACAACAGCAATATGTAGTTTTGTCCTGTCATTCTCCAGTTGGTTTCTCTATTTTGAGATTATCCACCTGCAGCAGTTGAGTGCAACTAATAGTGCTACATACATCATCAAAAAGAGCTCAATTCTTGTTTGCTTGTACAGTGAAACAGTCATAGCCGGGATTATTACAATTCAAGAGTGAAAGTAGTCAATTAGGAAGAACCTAGAGAAAGATTTGAACAATCACTAGCATCAAATTATGATAGATCACATGAGAATAAAGTAACTGTTCAGTTTATTCAATTGAGTTTGCATCAGTAAGCATAAGAGCAAGATTCTCAGGATCTTTCTCTTAGGCTTGTTATTGGTAAAATAAGAGTGTTGAAAGTTTTAATTCCCCTAGCAGTTATCTCTTTTATGCCCAGAACCCAGTAGATACTTAAACTGAAAACTTCATAGTCTAAACAGAGGAAAGTCTCGTTAGCGAAGCACATATTTAGATTATATGTTCAGGCACTGCCTGTGCCACAGAGCACAGGCCTTCACTTTAAACACAATCTTTTTTTTTTTTTTCCTTCTAAATTAGTTAATCCGAAGGGGGGAGGAAGGAGTGGATGTTAATATTCATTGGGACTATCAAAAATAGTTCACTTGTATTGCAAGGATCTTATTTAAAATAGACCTCTCGAGATGAAACCTGCCCTACTGTAAGTATCATATATAACTAAATATTGGCTAAAGCCACTATTTCCAGGGATAAGAGCTTAAAATTAAGCACCTGAGTCCTTCTTTAGGAGCTCACATGTAGAATGATAAACAGGGATGCAGAGCACGCAGTTCCAGTGGGTGCTGCCTGTTGCCTTCCATGTTTGAGTGACGCATTGTAGACCATGTCAAACACACATTAACTAGGTTTTCTGGCATAAGCTACCAACTGGCTCTGTGGTAGAATTAAAGAGAAAAAAATAAAAGGTTTATCTTTGATCTATAAAGTCCTTCTTAGAATGGGTTCTGAATACTGCTCATTTCATGTAAAATAAAAAGCAGTCTTTATCCCAGAAAGTGTATCTATTCAGGACTAAAAAAGTTTATCCTTCTCTTCAGTTATGTACTTAAAGGCTTTACACTCTTGACACTAGAAATAGCTCCTAGCTCATAAAGGAACATATAAAAACAGAGCTATATCTCAAATGCCTTGATTTTCATTTTAGTCCACAAACAATCTTAGAATGAGTGGGAAGGAACCTCTGGAGGTCACCTGGTCCAACCCCTCTCTCAAAATAAGGCCAACATAGATCAGGTTGCTCAGAGCAGCTTTCAGACGAATTGAGTATTTCCAAGGATAGAGATTTCAGTCTCTCTGGGCAACCTTCTATCTAATCAGAATTTCTTTTGTTGTAACTTGCCTCAATTACCTCTCATCCTTTCACTATGCTCGTTGGCAATGAGTAAGGCTCTATTTTCTCTGTCTCTTCCCATTAGGAACTTGACGATGTCAACAGGACTCACCCTGAGCCTTCTCTCCATAAGGCTGAACAAACCTCTCTCAGCCTCTCCTCATAGGTCAGGTGCTCCGGTCTCCTAACAGTCTGGACAACCCTCCACTGGACTTCTTTCAGTTTGTCAATCTCTTTCTTATGCTGAGGAACCCAAACCTGACCACAGCACTCCAGATGCAGTATAACAAATGCTGAGTAGAAAGGAATAATCAGTTCCCACAACCTCTTGGCTACAGTACAGCCCAATATACAGTTGACTGTCTGAAATGCAGCACTTTGCCTAAATCGTTCCTGAATTCATGAGATTGATGTCAGCCCATTCTTCCAGCCTGACTAGGTCTTCTTGAATGCCAGCCCTGTCATAGAGCACATTGACCTCATCTGCCAGTTTGGTATCATGCACTAACTCGATGAGGGTCCATTCCTTCTCCTCTTCCAGATCACTGATAAACGTATTAAACACAGTAAGTTCCAGGACAGACCCCAGAAGAACTTCACTTGATCCGACCTCCAGACAGAGTACAAATCATTTCCCAGTATCCTTTGAACCCAGTGATGAAGACAGTTTTTCATCAATTTAGTATTCCAGCCATCTAAACTGTAAAGTCCCAACATTGATATAAGGATTCATAGGAGACCATGTTGAAAACCTAGCTAAAATCAAGATTGAAGACCCCTACCACTGTTCTCCCCTCATGCACAGACTTAGTTTTTTTAATTATAAAAGGCAATCAATTTGACCAAAGCATAATTTACCTGTTGTACATCTATATGGGATATTTCCATTTGCCACCTTCTCCTTCATTTGCCCAGAAGTGGTTTACAAGAGGAATTACTCCATGATCTTTCCAGGAGCGAAGGTGAGGCTGACCTGCCATTGGTTCACTGTTACCATTTTTGCCCTTTCTGAAGATAGTTGTAGCACTTTCCTTCCCCTAGTCGTCAAGGAACTCCCTCAGTCTCCAGAACCTTTCAAGGACACCTGAGAGTGACCTCACTATGACAGTGCCCAAATGTCCCAGGACTCACAGATGCATCCCTTCTAGTTCCATGGATCTGTATGTATTGAGATTACTCAGGAGATCACTGACTTAATCCTCTTCCACTGTTTTGCTTACCTAACACCATCCCTACGTACCCAAGCAATGTTTCTAAATTCCTCCTTCATAACTTGCCCTCACTTCCACTTCTATAAATGTCCTTTTTGCACTGGACGCCAGTCAGGTCCTTGTTTAACCAGGATGGACTCCTGATAGATCTATTAATTTCTGTGAGTACTAGAATGGATCATTCTTTTGTTTGGAGTAGACCAAAGACTTAAAGATCTGCTAACTCTCATGAGCCTCTTTGCCCTTCAGTACTGCTTCCCACCAGATTATACTTCCCAGTTCTTTGAATTAGCTGAAGTCTACTTTCTTGAAATTTGGCATCTGTGTTCTGCTGCTGGCCTTCCTCACTCCCCTCAGGATCTTGACCTCTGCAATTTCATGGTCACTACAGCTAAGCCTGTCATTGATTATCACACTCCCAACAAGCTCTTCAGAGGTCGTGAGCAGCAATGTCCAGGAGAACATCACCTTTGCTTGTCCCATACAGCACCTGTATTATGAAGTTATACATGACATCCTCCAGAAATTTCTGAGATTGCCGGTGTCCTGCTGTACTGCCCTTTTGTCAGGTGTCAGGGAGGTTTAAGTCCGTTACGAGAAGCAGAGTTTGTAACATACAGATTTTGGTCAATTGTTTAAGGAGGGCTGTCCAGTTCTTCACCCAGATTAGGAGGGTCTGTAACACACTCCCACCACAATGTCACACTTACTGGCCTCTCCTCTGATCCTGACCTGCAAGCTCTCAACTACACTGTTACCCATACCACAGAAGAGCTTCACACATTTGAGCTGCTCCTTTATATCAGCAGCAATCCCCTTTCTCTTCATCTCTACCTGTCTTTCTTACAGACCTTCTTTCCATCCATCTCAGCACACCAAGCATGTGAATGACCCCACTAAATCTCATACATTCCTGTGATC
This sequence comes from Cariama cristata, assembly GCF_000690535.1. NCBI lineage: Eukaryota > Metazoa > Chordata > Aves > Cariamiformes > Cariamidae > Cariama > Cariama cristata. Next base: position 17,729 of record NW_009602322.1, on the reverse strand, counting down.
TCATGAAATACCCGTCTACTCCTATCCAAGCCTTTCCCCTTCACCAGCAGGACTGAGAATAAAACCCAGACTCCCATGTTGTTCACCTTTGACTCCAGAGTCCTCTAGTCACTCTTGCTACCCTCAGGGTCTTCCTTGGCAGTGTGATTGGTGCCCATGTGGAGGAGCATGCAGGGGAGTGCATAAAGAGCACAATACTGTTCTCTCATTTATCATAGTTCTAATATCACATAGGACATCATGTTACTGCATAGTATCCAGTACTTTAAAATATAAAATACCATTGGTTGTACAATACTTATCACTGCCACATGCAGCTTTCATTAGACTCTGACAACTTGTGCAGCAATACATTTGCACATGGTATAATCACCATTTCAGAAAGAGAACTCATCAAACATCTAGTGACTTCACAAAAGATAATATTTTTATAATGTGTTGACTATGTGCCAAAGAGAGTTTTAGTATAATGAAATAAACTACTCTGAAATTCAGTATGTTCCACAAACCCATGCTTACTATACTCAATACACTTTTCTGAGTCTTACAGTACTACTTTCTTTAGATAATTAAGCATGTTGCATTGGCTTGTATCGTCAGGTAGTGTAGCAGTCCCTTCTTCCTCACCAAGTTGCTAAACGTAAAAGATGACCCATGGCTTAGGAAACCAAGACTTTCTGCTGTTAAAAAGACTTCGTTATACCTTGGGAAAACCTGTAAGCAGCCACTAGAATTTAATCACTATATACCTTTGTGTAGGAGGCTTGCTTATCTGTTACATGGCGACAGTGAGACTTCTTACTCTAACAGCAGTGGTAATTAATGGTTTTCGGATTTTAAAAACTCAAATACTCTAGTAGTGAGGTCCATGCAAGTATCTCATACTTTCTGAGATTCACAATTCACAAATTCACAGATTAATTCTACGCTGCCTAATATACACACAGGTATTAATTTAGATAAGAAAACTGTATAAATCTGCTGTCATAAAGATTTATAACTGTTTATTCTTAGCTCTTCATCTAGTCAAAACTGCTAACTTGTAGATACTTTCACTAAGTCCTGGTGAGTTAATGTAGGCATGCCTTCATTCTGGAATGCAAACTCTTGCTTTCCACAGTTATACATAGTGCTATTTCATATATCCAAATGCATAAAGTGATCAAATTACAAATTAAAATTAATCTGATGAAAAGAAAGATGTAGTTGGTTTCTTTCTTAACAAAGTTGTTTGTTTTTTCTCTTGAATTTCTCTACTGTAATGGTAAGTGCCTATTTCTGAGTTTAAAAGACAGTTAACATTTTTCAAGTAAATCCTTTCCATTCCTGGGGTTTAAGGACACTTGAAATGGAAGGACATCTGTTTTGTAAGGATTTTTGGTTAACACCATTCAGCATAAAAGACAATGACAAGAAGTAGGAAAAGTCTTGAACTGAACATGCCGATACACAAACTCTGACGACCAGTAGGCAATGGAGAGTTTAAGGAAGCCCAGAACTCAGACATAATCTTGAAGAGTTTCCACCAGAACTTTGTAATTTATAAGAATGAAAACAAGATTATCATGAGTGTGATGAGAAAAACCAAACTTAATATGCATATTTGACGTGGACTGTGGCAACATGAAAAACACTATGGGATGCCTAAGAAAAGGATCAACAGGAGGGAAGGAAGGGGGAGGATCAAGGTTGAAGAGGAACAAAAACATAAGAAAATGAAAAGGAGAGGGAATAAAAATGTGACCAGTTGCATGTAGGAAGGCTCCAGTCAGTATGTTTGTCTGGCCAAACCTTGCGCCTCATCACCACAGTCTGAGATATCATCTTACTATGCTGTATTCCCGACTATTTTTCTTTGTGAGTGCACTATTTTGTGTGCAAGACAATAGCTAACATCAAGATGCGCACACTGTCAAGTAAAACAAGTCCCAAGGTTGGATACTGGACTGTCTATAGATCTGGACCAGTTGTGAGAGACTTATGTGAGACCATATGTGTAAGGCTGTTTGTGTGATATGCTAGAAATCTTTAAACCTCATTATCTGACAAGTAAGAATGGGACCAAGCCCTTTCTTCATGTTTATATGAGTGCTGGCTGTATGCATGCAGCACACATAAAGGCACTCTTTCTGTCCGTGATCATCTGTTGATTGTATCTGTGCTAAGAGAGTAACTGAGTGTGTGGGTTCTGACGACACATGCTTGGTGTTGCTACTGAGTGGACTTCAGACAGGGAACCATGGCAGCTTTAGCTCTAGTGGACTGAGAGGAAAACTTCCTTGGGTCCTGAAGTCCACTTCTCTTAACCGTTTTGCTCTATAAATAAGCATTCAGATTACCAGAGTCCTTCTCAGCATTTTTCCACTAAGCAATTAGATTCTAGGGTAGGATTTAACTAAATTAGGATGCCTACATTTAAGTACCTACAGACTCTACATGTGAGCTAAGCATTCAGACTCCCATTGCAGTTGAAGAAGAGCCAGTTCATAAAACATGAAGGGGGAGTCAGGTGAACAACAGATGGGATTCAGTTGCATAAACACGTTATATGCTACTTAGACTTCAGCTGCCAATGCAGAGAGATGGAGATCTTTTACAAGATACATAATTTCTTTTATAAATTCTCAGTCATATCTGCCAGGTCTAGCATAAGGCATATTAAATGGCATTACATACCTACCTGTGGGCACATGACTCAAGGGACCAGCGTACACCTCAAAGTTAACCAGCTTGATGTAAGCTTCCATTCACTAAATGGGAAGCCCAGACAGCCAGCTTGCTAAAAATTTAGAGTCTCCATGCCTTCAGCTGAATCTCAGTTTAAGCATCATCTTGAAAGGTAAAGTTTACAAGCCTTTCTTATAAGTGCTCTCTTCCCTTACAATACAAGCCCCTGGCCAATACATCCAGTGCAAATAACACCTGCAGTTAAGATCAAGAACATGTTCTAAGCTTCACAAAAAAGTCTTTGTAACCACTTGAGGCATGGAGGGAAAGGACTATGTGAACTGTTTAAAATACTACTTCTGAAAAATTATCAAGCCAGTCATGGTCCAGGTGGCAGAAGCATATTTTTACAGATCTGTTGGAACATTTGCAGAGTCACAGAATGACAGACTGGCTGAGGTTGGAATGGACCTCTGTACCATCTTGTCCAACTCCCCTGCTCAGGCAGTGCCGCCTAGAGCTGGTTGTCCAGGACCGTGTCCAGTTGGCTTTTGAATATCTCCAAAAATGGAGACTTTACTGCATTCCAGTAGTTCAGTGGAATACTGTTAAAAAAACTGGATGTTTCACAATAATACAGCACCAATGTCACAAGCATGCTTACGATCTAATTCAGCTACAGGGTTTTCCAAAGCAGTTAACAACAAAAAATACAGTCACTTCAGAAATTAGATTATAGAACAGCAGCAAACACACTATGAATAAAAATATCCAGCTCATTTCTCTTACCAGTCTGACTGTTATGTAAAGACAAGTATATAGCTAAAAACGTATCTAACTCGTAAAGAGTTTTAAATTACTGCTACGAACTAATCCAGTTTAAAATAAACCTCACCTCCTTGGGTTTAACTATTTTTTCTATTTCATCCATTGATTTTAGCTTCTAAGATCAGCTCTCATCAGCTGAAACAGAATTTCCACTTCAACAGAACTCACTCATATAGCAGAGACATGCTTAGAGTTGTAGCAGATTTAGTGAAGTTTCTTAACAGTTCCTAAAGTCTTTTGGACTAATTCACACAAAGAAGTTCTGAGGATATGAAGACAGATGAATCTGCAATTTCAGCTAAAACAAGCAAATATTCCCTCCCACACAGGTCCCCTCCCCACTTTCATCTCATTCCTCCTCCCCCATGCCCTGGAGTATCTACAAGTCATCATTCCGTCTGTCTATAATTCCCTCAACACCCGTACTACATTTACAAAAATACAAGTAAAAATAATCAGCTGTAACTCAGAAGCCACAGAAAGAAGAGAATCGAAGAGAGCTGAGCACTCCCCCCAGGTTCTGGTGGGAGAGGTGGGGTATGACCTTAACCGAGTTCTCAATTTTGCTCATTACCACAGTGTCTTTGATAGTCCTATGATTGTAGAGAAGACTAAAATATTTTATGATAAAAATAATGGATTTATGCAAAGATCTAGAGAAAATATGCACCTGCAGGTTCTATGCTAAATAAACAGATGTTCTCTCCTTTCCTTCACATTCTTCCTGTTGACATAGAGTGATTTTTAAGTCTAAGATTCATCTTTGCAAAATACAATCTAGATGCTTTTTAGGCCTTCCAGTAGGGTACTTGCTGAGTTTGCCTGCTGCAAAAACATAATGGAAGAAGAGCCCTATCAATTTAAATGTTTTCCTCTGTGTTAAAGAGGTAACTCCCAGTTTCATTTATATACCAAGATTTCATAGACCAATTCTAGAAGAGCCATGTTTGCTATTAACTATGCACCCCAGACCTAAAAATTCACAAACCAAAATAAGATTAAGGAAATCTACAATATAGCCAAGATTCCGTATTCATTAAAGGTGCCTCCTTCCAGAAACATCTCCAGAGCAGCAAATCAGAGCAGCAAATCAAAACCCTTACGAGACCAAGCTTTAACAACAGCCAGTAGTCTCCAGTTTGAACAGCTGTATCTGTATCTTCTTAGCTTTCCACGATACTGACTCAGTGCTTCCCTAAGGACTAGCTATTTAATTTAATTTTGTTTTATTTTTTTAAATCCCTTCCCAGCAAAGTCCCTCCCTAACTCCTTAGCAGAAGTTCCTGACTCACTTGCCTTTGGTAAAGCTATGGATGTGCTGAATTATTCAGCTGATAAAAATGTCTTCTCTGCTACCATGGACATCACACAAATACAAGAGAACTACCACCTTGCCTTATTTGTTGCATTTTTACCCTAAAGAGGACATCAACTGAGCAGTTATCTATTCTCATTCTCAGATTTCCTATAAGCACCAAGGAAAACCACAGGAAGCTTGTACAGGAAAAAAGGAAAATTGAAAAAAAAAGAAATTTGTACACAAAAAAGTAATAAATAAAAATTAGTATTCTTGGCCAAAACACTGTACACATAAGCATAAAATTTCCTTTACAGGGTCAACAGGCTTGTATATAACATTAAAACAAGAGTTTCAAAGGCCAGTTCAATTCCGAACTCCTACTCTTGTCACTCAGCTTCTATGTCACTCAGATTTCTATCGAAGAACTCTCATTTTATACTTACATTTAAGAAAATTTTCTGTAAATTAATTGTAAGTAGTCTAAGGCTTGGTGCCTTTATTAGATTTTAGTCAAAACTGAATTTGTGGTACAGATTTACTACTTAATTGATACAATAAATGGAAAATTAAATACTTCTTCACCAGATGTTTTGGAGATCCTAGAAATCTCTAGAACTAGTAAATATCTTCAGCAATGAGGCTCACAATACTTCCCAAAACATCAAAATACCTTACTGGACAGTATTCTTAAGACTGTTTTTCCTAGGTACATGAAACTTTAGCAATGCAAAACAGTAGCGTCTAGCAATATGACTAATTAGAGAATGCCCTTCTATGTATGCTTACAGAGAATATTACACAACAGTTAAGACTGCAATAGTAGGGTTGAAGTAGTTATTTTTCTTCAGTTTTTATTCCCACCCTTGTTTGTCCTGGTAATTGTTCCTTCTTTCTCTTTCTTTTTTTTCAAATTAAAATTTGAAAGACAATTATTTTGCTGTTCATGAACACCTCCAAGAAGCATCACTCTCTTCATAGTGTGAAGCTACGGTTTAACTGTTTGTGTTTAGCTAGTATTCATGATGCTCTAAACCCCCTCACAGAACTGCTGATCCCACTCGTAGAGAACACAGCCAGAAAAAGGTAATCCACAACAGAAACAAAAATTTTAGCACAACCCTAAAAACTTACAATACATTTTGAAAATACTAATAAAGTAGTCTAGCTGATAATATCTCCCATTGGAACAAGCAAAAAAGCCGTACAAGTAGTGTTTAATTATAACTTATTATCTACTATTAACCTATAAAACAATTAATTATAATGAGAAATTATGTTATGTAAGACTACAATGCCTTTTACTGTATTATATGCTGCCATGAAGACAAAAAGTATTTGCGTTGCTTATCTGTTTTCTAGCATGTTATTTTTATGTACTCGTATAGGCTTTTGATATTTTTCAAGGAATAAGCAGCTCCTAATCATACACTAATTTTTGCCTCTTTGCTACAAGTATCCTTCTTACCATAATTTAAATAAAGTTGGGATCAACAGTACCATCACTTAGGAATTCCCCTAAAACAATTTAAAACAAAAGGTGAGTTAGTTGCTACTGGTAATTGTTCAGCTCCTGAGATTCTTTTTCTTTTTTTTTTTCAAAATTATAAATGGTACTTACATTCACAATTCAATATGAAAAAGTTGCTCAACATGAGCATTATAACTAATGAAGGATTGCTTACCTTAAACTTCAGGTTTCCTTGCAGTCTTGATTTTTTTGTCTTCACATCTAGTGGCTCCAGGTAGCAGTAGGACGAGAATTGCCTGTGTCCCTGTGAATGTTCAGGGCAAAGAGGTTAGTCTGTGATATATTGGTCACTCTAATCTCTTCATATCCTCCCTGGCGCAACTGAGTATTTTGTGTAGCTCTTAATACTGAACACAGATTGCAAAATCAGGGATTCCAACTCAACATAGCAGGAGAGTAATTTGATTCCACATACCGTTTTGTAACATAACCATCTTATATAAGGTTTAGCCTATTCAAGATATATTTTACAAAGGAAACCATTATTTTCAGGGCAGGAATATACCAGTGTTATACTTTTGATTGTGTCCTTCACTATTTTATTATATAATGTTTCAAACAATCCTTTATAATTTAGAAAACTATCAGTAATATAATTAATGCAGTTACAGGCAGCATGTGAACAAAAAAGATTTAGAACATAGCTGGCACTGATCCAAAACCCTTTTGCCACGTGCCCTACTTTCACACACACAACCCCCACTCTGGACAGCTGCCAGTGCACACTTACCTTTCCTGTCTCAGCTGTTGTCCTTCGCTCTCTGATAACATAACCACCAATTCTCAATCAAGCTAAGGGAATGCGCTGCAGGGGGAGACGGGATTTCTTGTTTAGTTAGCAACATATTTGTGGGGACTGTTTTTACCAGTGTCATATATATATATATAAAAAGTTTCAATAGCTCTACAACTAGCAATGTTTGTTTTCTTCACAATAACTTCCCCAAATTATTTGCCAACTTCTGCAAACTCTTAAATTCATTGAAGGGGGAAAGGTTTTTAATATTCACAGCCTAATATTTTTTACCCACTTTAGTTTTTTCCCCCTCAATTCTCAATTAGTAGAATTGAAAAGAACTAACCCAAACCATAGCTGGAATGAGCTGACTTAGCATGATTGCTTCCGATAGACCAAAGCAGATTACGTCACATGAGGATTATAGATTAAGATTACTGTGCTGATTGTGTGAATGCCTACGAGGAGTTCAGATTTATTTTTTTTTTTTCCTTTACTGTAACTTTAGCATTTGGGTGGCCTTATTCACTGTGTTTTTCCATGTATAGTTTGGTCTGTGCATTTGTTATGTTAAGTTTCAAGTGGAATGGAATTTAGTGTGACAATTGGTTTTTTATTTCTACCGGCTGCCCTCATACAAATCCATAGCAGGTGTTACATGTTCTAGATGAGTCTTAAGAAGCTCCTATAGACAGAAAAACAGATAGTGCTGGAATGACAGTCCCCAAGCTGACATTCAAATGAGGTGGCTTCTGTTTCCACTGTGACAAAACTGTCTGCATGACCCATACCTAATCCTTTAGAGACAGATATCTTATTGCTGAAATACCTTTAAAGTCTGACCCTGCTTTGGATTATACTCAGATATACCCATATGCACGTACACCTAGAGAAAACAAAAACTCACACTACACACGTGTACAAGCAAATTATCCATTAATATATAAAAAGCATTAAAATATTGTGAAAATTCCTATTAAAAGTTATAGTATTTTCCCTGATCACATGATCACATGGTTGCAGCTTATCTTAGACCACTGCAATGTAAAGATACTCACTTTTGTTTTGCCTTAACTGATACTGGCATTTCAATGTATTCCACAGCCACATGCAGAATAAATAATGCTAAAACTTATGTACATTGGGCAAGGGCGATGTCCTTGCTCTCTGCAAGCAACAGCTCTTCCAAATCATTCACACTGCATTCATTAGCAATGTCACATTTTAACACAGTTCAGCAGCTGAGTAATTGTTCAAAGAAAGTTTCTGATAGTCCATCATTATACAAGCCAGATAATTGATTAGTTGTCTCCATTGACTGAAGCTATCAACTTTGGATTGGAAAGCCGAAACTTGAGGTGACATGTTTTCGCCTCAACAGTCTGCTGGCCAGTTTCCAAAGTTTATGTTGAAAGTAGTAGCTTCAAATTTGTTTTCAGGATCTGCGGATTTCCTATCTCTAGAGTTTGTTGAAGCGTTTTTATGCATTTTCCTGGACTCAGGTCTGGATCAATACTACAGATCAGTGCAAGGGAAATGGCTGCCACCTTGACACACTCAGATTTGCTGTGGTTAGCTATCAAGTCTGTCACACTTTTCAGAGTCAGAGCAATTTTCTTCAAGTCTGTAGTTTCACTGCTCTAGCTGTAACAGACCACCAAGTTAAGTGGGGAAAAAAACCCCAAACTATGAAATCTAGTACAGCAAAAATAAACTTCTGTCTTCAGCTCAGTACTTTTGTTTAAAAATTTCACTTCCCATGTGCTTCTATTGTATATGCACAGTAGAAACATGCCATTCAAAAAATCATCTTAAATTTGCAACAATGTATCCAATATCTTCAAAGTCCTGAAGACTTTGTGCTAGCAGAAGTAGATCAGAATCTCCGTACATTCTGTGTAACTTGCCCAATAAATTGAACTTCAAAATTAACACATCTATCCATTAAAACATAACAGAGAGCAAGTCTAAACAGAAAATACTGAATTCTCTTACTATCAAGTTTATTGTGACATTTGAGTAAATCACATTTGTAGCTGTATTATCACTGTACACTTTTCAGACTATTTCCATCAGTTCTAAAAGGTTAACTTCTTCCCCAGCAGCTTATTAACCCTTATTTTCCTTAAATAATTCTTTTTAAAGGTATTACTTGATTTCTTTTTAATGTCTTACATACTTGTATCCCGCGTCCATGCCCAGGCGCTGGCAGTGGGGGCTGCAGGCAACTCTGTGAGGAGAGGCCGGGGCTGCCCCATGCTGGACACAGCCGGTTCCAGCCAGCTCCAGCAGACCCACAGCAGGGCAGGGCTGAGCCCCTCAGCTACGATGGCGGTGCCTCAGGGAAAACGTCCATAACAAAGGGCGGAAAACACCACACAAGCAGAGGAGGAGTGAACACAAAAAGTGAGAAATGGCAGAGGGAACACCAAGATCAGGGAAGGAGGCACTCCAGGCATCAGAGCGGGTGTTCCTGGCAGCCCATGGAGAAGACCATGCCAGAGCAGATATCCACACTGCAGCCCATGGAGGACCCAGCCCTGGAGCAGGGGAATATTCCCTGAAGGAACTGTGGCTCGTGAGAAGGACCTACACCAGAGCAGGCTCCTCACAGGAACTGCAGCTGGTCCTGTCACATCTGCTCCCACACTGGAGCAAGTTTTTCCTGAAGGGCAACAGCCTGTGGAGAGGACCCATGCTGGAGCAGACGAAAAGTGTGAGGAGGAAGGAGCAGCAGAAAGGAGCTGTTATGGACTGACCACAACCCCCCATGCCCCATCCTCCTGCACCTCTCGGGGTGAGGGGAGGTAGAAGAGTCAGAATGAAGAAAAGAAGTTGGGGAAAAAAGGGTGGGGGTTGGTGTTCTCATTTTTGTCTTTGTTTCTCACTATCCAACTTGATTTTAATTGACAATAAATTAAATTAATCAAGTCTGTTTTGACTGTGATGGTAGTTGGTAAGTGATCTGTCTTTATCTTGATGTACAAGATTTTTTATTTTCTCCTCTGTCTTGTTGAGGAGGGGGAAGACAGTGGCTGGTTAGGTGTCTGGCAGCCAGCTCGGATCAACCCATCACAATGCTCCACTGATATCTACTTCTTAGTTACAAGATAAAAAGCTTAATGGAACCAGTCAGTTTTCACAAGTTTGGTGTGGCATACCACTTGTAACCTAACAGAAATTGCATTATTTTAAAATTAATTTATAGCATGTTTTGTTCAGATAAATGATAGCACTAACATTCATACTTACTTCTAAACTTCAGTATTTTACTACTTTTTACAGCACGTAAGGGGCAGTTTCAGTCTTCATTATGTGACAATTGACATTTATCTAGGAATTTACTGTGAAAGCCAAACTGTAAGTAACCAAGGTAAGACTTGCATTGAAATATTTGTATTGAAAATAAGTCTCTATGCTCACATAATTATTTTAGCCTGCTGTACTAAGGGAAAGGTAATTTGCACTGCCTACAATTAACCTGTGGGATGCACAATAGATATCACTGCATAAAATGCTTCCTGGGCCTTATGTCTGTTGGCACAGTAGGGTTCATGTCTACACATGTAAACTCTTTTCTACTCCAAAACTAGGTAGCCAACCCATACTGCTTACTGCAAGCAGTCCATGGCTGTGAGTCTAGAGTGTTACCAGACTGTTTATTTTATAATTATACATATAATATCTTTCAGCTGTAATATACATGATGAAAGCAAACAGGAAGATCTTTCAAGTATCTGGCATCTGAATACAGGATTTCTGTTACTGGTAGAAATATGAGCAGAAATTTTTTTGTGTGCAAATGTTGTTCCACATTATCTTCAGCCTTTCACCTAACCTTCCTGCAAAGTAATCTGTCTGGATACAGATGGAGAGAGACTATGAGGTTAGAGGCAACTGCTACATTTCTTTCTCCACATTTTAAAAACATCCTTTTCAATCTGAGATAACTATTGCTTCACTTTCACAAGGAACAGTGATTACTTTGCTCCCATGTGGAAAATCTCCACATCCAACTTCATTTTCATCTCCTGTATGTTCTCTCGTACAACATTTTCCCATTCTTGTGTACTAGAGTGATCTTCTTGTGTCTTGTGAGGAAGTGTTTCTTCAGAACAAGTAGAGGGTCACCTGGCAGAAACAGCCTTCTGGAATCAGCTTTAATGTTTTAGCATTGGCTCTGATAAAACTGCTGGATTACTTCTGCAGAAAAGTACGTAAAACACAAAGTCTGTTTTGCAGGCCTCTGAGTAACAGAGGCTATTGCTTCTTTTAGTTATGTGCACAAAACCAAAACAAATACCTCTTTCCACTAATGAGTATCTCTCCTGAACAATGTACCTTTTCAATGATGTTCCAAATTTCCAATGTCTTATTCTAAAAAAAATTAAAAGTAAAAAAAAAAAAATCAATATTCATTGATAATATCTTCCAAAGATCTCTCATCCAAGAATGTATCTGTAACATTTAAAGTGTGGTATCTCCTTGCCAACATATGAAGTGATAAAGCTGGATGAAAAGTTTCAGAATTTTGATCAGAACATGTGAAATAAAATTTCACACTTCAACCATTTTAATATTTTTAAGTGTTATGTATTTTTAATCCAAATACCAATTTTCCATTTTTATTCTTTGTTTGGCAAGACTTAATCACAAACATCCATTGAAGCTAGAAAGCATAGTGAATGAAATTATTATCCTATTGAAGTTAGTCTTTTTTTGTCATTAACTTGTGTGCATCCAGGGTATTTTCCGTTGCTTCCTCAAATTCATTTATTCTTCCTTCTGCTTATTTTGGGAAGGAAGGATGTCATCTATGTAAGCATAGTCTACAAGTGATTAGTCTAAATTTTGAAGAACTTTGGCCAAAAAAAAGACAGACATTGTAGTTTATACTTTTCTAATTTGTTATTTCCATATCTCAAGGACCCATTGAGCCTATAGACACGACTTTGGTAAATAATTCAGAAGTACAAAGAGGTTAATACTTATTTTTAAATATCCATCTGTAGTTTTATTCTTATAGTATGTCTCAATACTTAAAAATCAAAAAAATGCCAACTGACATCGCTGCATATTTGAATGGTGCACTTACTGGCATACCCTGTATCACCAAATGGTTCCTAATTAACTGTAAAAATAGAAAACACAGACGCTGTATGTACTAGCAAAATAAGGATGATTAAACACATTCATATTTCAAGCACGGAACCTCTTAACAGTTAATTGGATTGACATCTTCCAAAAGAGATGCACCAGCAGGTGGCTTTTGAATTTGATGGAAGTCTACAACTGCAAATCATTGATCAGTGGTGAGATCCCACTGACTGTTCAGTCCTGGATCAAGAGTTACACCATATGAACGTGATCATGATTTGTGAGCCCTGCTGTACAGCCCAGCATCCATAGACTTTCCCCGTGTACTCAGTTTATGGAAGGATTTATAAGTTATACAGTGATAAAACATCAGATAATTCTGGTACAGAAAAAACTATCATTTTTTTTCCTCAGAAACACACAGGGATCTGTTCAGCAGCCTCACATCTTCAGCTCTGAAGGAAATCACACGATTTGCGGGAGCCAGTTACAAGGTAACTTCCACCATAGATTACACATATATGCCAATGGGACTGCACCAGAAGAAATGAAGCACAAATTGTGAAGTACATTTATGCTCAGCCACAATCCTGTTTCCTCCCCTCAAGCTTGAAGGTGGAACTTTGCTTTTTATATCTATTATAAATCATGTTTCTTTCCATTGCCTGCAAGCTTGCTAGACGTTTCCAGAGGCATAAACAGAATCAAACCAAGACAACTGCTTGTGCTGTTAGCACAAGTGCTTTTCCTTTCTCCAAACAATTTAACTCTTTGTTAACAAACTCTTAAAAAAAAAATCCCCTTCTCTCTTCCAAAAGTAAGAACATGTTTATGATTTTTTGCGATATAGCTTCCACCGAGGTTTTCTTGTTATGGAAGAACTTTTGTGCAAATGCAGTTTATTTACTTGCTCCTAATACTTTAGGCAAGTTCTTTTGCCACTGGCTGTCAAATTCACTTATCGCTTTTGTAAAACTGTACAGGGGATTAATCTCAGTCAGGATTGGCTCTGTTTCTTGCACTTCTACTATACTATCAGAAGCAAGAAATCAAAGGTTTTGTTTGCCCCAAACTGGAGTAAAATACACCAAATACTCCTAGACATGATTCAGAGGTTCATCCGGCAAGTTGTGGAGAAAATATATTACTTTGTCCAGGTTTGGAGATAGGATGTTCAGTACTGTTAATTATCTTGTAGTTATAAATGACAAGAAAAGTAATTTCATTTCTAAGGCTGTGTGGTCATCTGTGAGAACAGTATGTTCAGTTCCTTAACAGTGATGAAAGAATTTAAATAATTACAAACTTAAAAAGGAAAAAAATAAAAATAGTTTCTTAGAGCTCTGCCCTTAAGAAGAGAGCAGAGGTTTGATCAGGTCTGAAAAGTTCCCTGTGTTTAGAAGATTTTTTTTGTTTGCTTGTTTGTTATTAAGTCCCCTTTTATATACACTTTGCCATGTTTTTCAGCCTTTCATCCAATTGAACTGTAATTACTAGAAATATTGCTTATAGTTATACAGCTTGCCTAAAAAGACATCTAAAGTACTCCTGTTTTTATAAGAACATCAATCTACCACAAAATGTACACTGTTACAGTGTAAAAGAGAGAAAGTGAATTCTGCAAGGAGTATCAGGATGAGAAAAAAATATTTTAAAAGCAGATTTAACCTGTCTATTCCAAACTCCGTTTAAAGGTTGTAAGAATTTAACTTCTATAATCTAATGATGCAAGCATAAAATGCAGACAGAAGGAAAATTTCATAAAGAACAGGACCTTTTTTTTATCTTAATAATGAGTTTTTCTTGTAACAAATTTCCAGCTGTAATTAATTATTTACCTTGTCCTTTACAGTGCCAGAAAAACAATCCCTTGCAATTTTCATTATCTAAAGAAACTGCTGAGATGACACAGGTACCTTGTGCCAGGGCCTCTCTTTCCCCAACGAAGTCAATAGAGCCATACTTTTTCCCTTGAGCTGTGTTCTATATTACACCATGCAAACAGCCCAAACAACAATTAATAGCATCTAAAAAAAAAAAATAATCTAATTTAAGAGTTGATTTCTTCCTAGACCTGCTCCTATTTTTTATGATAATTTACAGAACATTAGCCTGCTTTACCTAGAAACAGTTTCTTCTCTCTGAAGATTCTCAGGGGAATAAGTTGATCTATTGTACTATGCACTGGAGCCCTTAGAAAAAAAAAAAATGCAGGAGGAGGCTCAGTAAATCATCCATACCATAATTTATATGTTTCTGCAGGAACCTTCCTTTCTATTTGAAGGCTGAATTATCTGTACTCCACTGAATTTGACTCCATCTGAATAAGGTTCTCGTTATTCAGTAAATTACTTAATAAAGGAGTGAGTTCAGGTGGCCTTTCATTTGTTGATTAGCCAGTTGCTGGTTGATACCATGTCAGGCAGTGTCCCCAGGCATCTGGTGCTGAGAAACACCTGGAATTAAATACAACAGCACATTCAGAAAAGAAAGAAAGGATTTTTCTGTTGAAGTCCACTTTAACAAATACTTTTCTGCTTTTTTTTTTTCTTTTACCATCCACGTGGTTGTCCACTATTTTGTCAACATCTGTAGTTTTTCTTCAGTAACCTGGTTCAGCTGTGCATCATTTGAACAGAATTAGCTCACATGCGAGTTCACATTTATGCATCTCTAAACATTTACCATGTTGTTTTATAACAATGGTAAACAGAAGACATCCATTATTTTGCAGTAAAAAATTCCATATTTGACAACATCCAATACTGTTCTCATATTTGACGTGTTGGTTAAAGGAGGATTTGAAATGCTTTAGATAATGCAAGGGGAAAAATATAAGGCCAAGTCTTCAGAAAGAGATGCAAAGTTTATTTTGAGATTCTGTGCAGAGAAAGTAATGTGGTATGCAAAGAGCAAAATCAAAAATAGCAAACTATGTGATTCTGGTTGAAATGCTTAGCTTCAGACTGAAAGCACTGCCTTTGCTTTTTGGGCTGCAATGTACCTTTCAAGGCTAGTTGTGATATTGAAGAATAAAGGTTGCAATGATAATGATTTAATGCTGCTAGTATGAAGCAGTCAGAAGCTCATAAAAGGCCAGAGCTAAGCTAAAGTTAATGCTAAATCCTAAGCACCACAAGACTTAATTTTTAAGAAATGTTTTGGGTTTTTACCTTTTGCTTGTTTTTTTTTTATATTTTATTTTCATTTTCTTTTCCAGTCAAGGACATAGGAGAGAACAGTTAGAGTGTATTGAACTACTGAAGAATAGTTAAAGTGTACTGAACAAGGGAATCAAAGGAGACTTCCCTTCAGTGTTCAGCTAGCTACTTTTAAAGGAAAATTAGTAGGTATTCATTTTATCCGTAAGTTACCAGGGGCCGTAACTTCTACAGCATATGTGTACCTGCATATGTCAATAGACAGGAATTATATATTTTAAGATGTAGCAAGTTAAATACCTGAGTACTACTGATTTCAGCCCATTAATCAGGCTAGCCCCTAGAGAGTAGCAAAAAAAAAGAGGGAATGTGTCAAAGATTTTCTTTAAACCTAGGATTAAGAAGAGAAAATTGCCACCACCAAAGCACATAGAAAGATATTCTAGTTGTCTCATTTTAGGCTCCCAACATGAGATCTTTCCTGCAGGTCATTAGTTTCTACTTCTTAGTACAAAAATAAAACCCTACAAGCATTCCCTTTTACATTTCTCCCACACCTTTCACTGTCAAGAGGAAAGAAAGCAAGGTTACACTCTAAGTTTGCCTTTCATCTATCAAATTGTCTTACCATTCCAGTACCTTTTTGAACCTTTAAATGTTCATACTGAAAAAATGGGGTTTATTATGATATAGTGATGAAAAAGCAAATGAGAAAGAATGGACTTACCAGTCTCAATTAATGTAAACCTTCCACTGATAAGAGACTGCATTTTCATTTTCCATAAAAGTTGGGTGCATCTTACCTATCTGGATATCAGTTAAGCATCTGAGTCAGTGCCACAGTGGTGAAAATTGGGTAAGGTTGAGATACCCGGTTTTGTGGAGAATTGGAAAGCATGAAATACGAAAAAGCACATTGAAGAGCAGAAGAACAAGCTTGGGGAGGGTTTACGAGTAGATTTTTTCTAGAACTGGTCATGAGGTTAATCTTTTTAATACGCTTTCTGATGTCCTTGGCACAAAGTGGAGGAGTGGGTTAATGAGATTCTCTGATTAAAAAGAATTGGAGTCATCGTCTGTACAGAAAAGAATTGGAAATTCTCTTCCATATAGGAAAAATTGGATGACCTTGAGGATGGTAATAATAGAAATGAAGTGAAATTTAGTAGCTTGTGAACTTAAGGCTAAACAACAGGAATTGATACCACACTCCAGAGAGTGACTCTGAAATAGAAGAGGAAAAGAACATGGGTAAATGTAACTGTTACAGGATGACTAGAAATGACGGATGCGAGAAAGTTCTGAAAAACAGCAAAGACAATCTTAAAATGTTTCAGGCTTTATATTTTCAGGAAAGAAAGAGAATTTTTAATGTTACTGTAAAAGACTTTAAGGTCTTGCTCTCATCTGCAATGCTGTTTATATCAAATATGGTCATTCTGGTTCTAGAGAAATGAACTCAAAACAGGTAAGAAATTCAACCAAGAGTACTACAAAGCTTGTTTTAGGAGTGGATATTACATGAGCCTAGGCCTTTTTATCCTGGTAAAATGAAGGCCAAGAAAGGGATATGATTGTGCTCTCTAAATACATCAGAAAAATAAACATACAGAAGGTGAGAAGCTACAAGACAATGTCGCCACAGGAATAAATGGATATATTGGTCATTAATAAATTTAGCTTGGAAATTAGAAGACTGTTTCTAGCCAGAGAACAGCGAATTTATGGAACAACATTTCAATGGAATCTAGGCATTAAAAATTATCTTGATTAGTTTAATGAAAAGGATTGTACGATATGGTTGTTGGTGATAGGAAGGGCTGGATTTAAACACTTAGAATATCCTTTTCAGTAAACTCCAGTCTACTAGGCTACTTTGACCATGAGCTGATAATACTTCTCTTCTTTTAAAATATTGATTTACTACTACAATCTTTTGCACTCTTAAAAGAAAAACTGACACCAGTCAAAATATATATTCAAAAGAATCTTAAAAGTAACACACAGAAATCTGCTAACACAAATGAAATGCTACCCTCCTCAGGGAGGCTATGAGATTATAAAATTGTGGGACATTGTGATCGGTTAACCTTGGCTGGCTGCCAGGTGCCCACCAAGCTGCTCTATCACTCCTCCTGCTCAACTGGACAGGAGGAGAAAAAAAATATGATGAAAACCTTATGGGTTGAGACAAGGACAGGGAGTTCACGCAGCAATCACCATCATGGGCAAAACAGACTCGACTCTGGGAAATTAATTTAATTTATTGCCATTTAACACCAGAGTAGGATAATGAGAAATAACAAAAAATAGTAAAACACCTTCCCCCCACGCCTCCCTTCTTCCTGGCCTCAACTTCACTCCCAAATTCTCTACCTCTTCTCCCTGAGCAGCGCAGGGGGACAGGGAATG
>NW_009602321.1:320-926 GCF_000690535.1 Cariama cristata | reverse complement strand
TGTGCCTCAAAACATTTTTATCTTCAGCTTCTTTCTGCGCTTGCTTCATAACTTGCTTACTTAGACGATTTCCTTCAAGGCTATGTTGTTCAAGGTCACTCACAACACTCCCTGGGAATCCCACAGTTCCCCCTTTTTGTTTTTCCACCAAAAATGCCACATTTAGATCCTCTGCAGGGCCCTTTGCAGGCAGGATAGCAAACATGGAATGGTGAGAAGGAGGTCACAAATAACACACAACAAAGTTAGCCCAATCTTCATCAAACCTTTTGACTCTGTCTTTCAATTGTTGAATGCTACGGTGAATAGATTCTGAATGATCGGAGAGCTTGCAACTTTTTAACTCTCTCTTTCAATTGTTGAATGCTACGGTGAATAGATTCTGAGTGATCGGAGAGATTCATACAGCACATGCCGTCAAACTCTCCACACCCAGGTCCCTGCATTTGTGTCTGCGCGTGTGGGTGTCCCGCGCTCTGGCTTCGGTTTCCTGAATTACCTTTCTTCTTGCACTCCTCTGTGTTGTGATTATCTTTGGAGCAGTGCGTGCACCAGTTTCTACCTGATGATTGCCAAACTCCCTTCCTCCTTGGGGCACGACACTCT
>NW_009602321.1:0-260 GCF_000690535.1 Cariama cristata | reverse complement strand
TTAACAGCTGCCCCTACGGGGGCAGCAGTAGCAGCTGCCATCACCGAGGCCTTATCTTGTTCAAGCATCCTCTCTGCTGCTTCCAACATAGCTGCAACTCCTGCTCCTCTTTGTAATGTGCCAAGTACTCTTTTTGTTTTCTCATTAGCATTGTCAAAGGTTAACAAATCCATCATCTTTGCCTTCATCACATTATCTAGATCAGGGTTCGCATGCAGCGCAGCATGTAATCTGTCTACAAACTTGCTAAACGGTTCCCC
>NW_009602320.1:5390-22824 GCF_000690535.1 Cariama cristata | reverse complement strand
CAACCCAGCACACAGTAACTCAGCCCCCAGGGACAGGGTTTTGTGTTTTTATTTAAATCCAGTTACAGCAAAATACAGGCTGGCAGTACAGAGAGCAGCATGTCAGAGAGGTAACGCTCGCTCCCTGCGTTCGACAGCGTTCCTCTCGCTGCCCCGCGCAGAGGCCGGCTGCGTCCCGCGAGGGCTGGCGCTGCTGGCGGCCGAGGGGAAGCCACTGGGTAAAGAAGCTGTCCTACACCCCAAAAGTCACCACACGCTCTACACTTACAAACAGTTACCCGAAATGAAGCTACTCCCCCCTCCCCTTAGGTAGGAATTGAAAAAGAAGGGAAAAGTTACATTTGTCTCCCTTTAAAGGGTGACCTCGTTGTTTTCGATGCTGTGATGATCTCGAGAATCCTCGGCGCTCTCCAATGTTTGATTGCTGTTATCGTCAGGGATCTCAGCTGAAACGTGGACCTGGCTCTCCCTGCTTTCCATGCTCTGGTGGCTATCCCCTCTGACACCAGCCTTGCTGTCATCTACTTCCACCTCATGGCTATCAAATTTTTGCCGGCTGTCATTTTCCATGCTCTGGTCACGCTGCTTGCTGTCCGGCTCGCTGCTGTCCCGCCCGTGGCTCTTGTCAGCCCATTCCCTGCTGATGGCGTGTTTCCCCAGGGAGCGACGGGCAGCAGAATCCTCCTGGGAGAGCCCTGCTTGCTGGCTGTCTGCATCCAGGGCGCTCTCGTCCTCCTCAGAGGCATCATACAGGATGAGCTGTGTTAGCAAAACAAGAAAGAGCCATTATCACTCCTGAGGAACCGATCTGTCGAGAGGTGCTGCCATATTGCACCAAAGGAAGCCGCATAGGCTGCAAGGACACTCCAAGCCTGCATGATACATCTCTACCTGGAGACGCTGCGGTCTTTTATGGAGTTACATGAACCTTTCACATTACCAGAAACTCAGGTTTGATCCTGGCCTCAGACTTCATCTGTGCAAGTACGGCATGATAGTGCAAATTGCAGTATTGCATAGCTCACTGCAGCGGGCTACACTCCTGTCTCGGCACGTCGACAGCCATCAATACTCCCCAATTTGGGGTATCCGGAGAAGGGAAATATATTCCTTTACTTATGCCTACTTTGCCCTCACCAATCCTTTTCAAAACTGACTCCCATAAAATAACACGTCCATTTTCAAGTTCACTACCCTTTCCAAAAACCTGAGTACCACTGCTCAGCGCTATTTACCTTTTTTGCAGCTTTGCTGAGTTTGCTAGACTTCACTATTGTGGCTTTTGCCCTCACTCTGTAGGCCACGCTGTCTCCTCTGCCAGCGTTGTCTCCCCGGGTGAAAGGGAAAGGAGGCAACGGTACAGTTACTGGAATGTCTGTGGGAAAACTCGTGACGACCTCATCGGATTCATCCGTGTCATTGGAATCATTATCATCGTCGTCATCATCCACATCTTCATGGCTCTTGCTTGACACATCAGGAAAGTGCTGGAAAACATTTATTATGCATCAGGCAAATGAACATATATGTGAGATGTGCAGAGTGGTATCTGTCCTGCTCACCCAGGGCTTATGCACTGTTGAGGAGCTACGTGCATGAATTGCTCTGAACTTGCCTCACCCTGCCTGAAGCTTTGGTTTATTTAAGGAGAGTTGTTACCACAAGAACCACATTTGACTGAGGAAAATAAGTGCTGCTACACATTGGCTGCCCTGCAGCACTCAACTGACATTTTGCTGTTCTAAACACTTACTGGTTGCACTGGGACATCCACGCTTTCTTCTGAAGAGTAAAGAGTCTGAAAACAACATAAAGGTCACTATTAGCACACAAAGGCATATACAGTAGAGCTGATCAGCATGTTGACTATTCTTTAAGCACTTAATCCTAACTTGCAAATCTTGGCATTGAAAGATGCCGTGCTTTCTCTTCCAGTTACCTGCTGAGGTGACGCCAGGTCATTCTGTGAGTGCTGCAGACTCTCCCAAGACTGAGAATTCACATGGTGGTCGTGGTGGTGATATCTGTGTGAGCGATGGCCCCTGGAGTCCTTCAAGAGAAAAAAAAAAAAAAAAAAAAAAAAAGGAGGGGGGATTTAATCCACAAAGGAGCATACAGGAGCAGGCAAAGCTGCCTGCATCACAACCTCTGTTTGCAGGGAGAAGTGGCATCTGTGATACACACTCCTTTTGTACAGGATATGTCCTCAGCAATTCACTGCAGTAGGAAGAGGACTCAGAAAAAGCCGTGATCCCAGATGAATATTACACCCAAACAATATAATAAAGATGTGCCTCTCCCACTAGCAGAGCCTGGGGAACTTCAGATGAGGTCCTCCAGCTCATTTTTATTGAGCGAAATTTGGAGTAATATATCTAACAACCATCATTTCTGCTAATTCTCAGGTCCTTTTCCCAAGAGTGATTTATCTCCCATGTCATGAAGAATCTAAACTAAATGCAGTAGCTGATTCTCACAGCAAAGAATTTATTTTACATGGGTGGTAGGTGGTGATGGAGTGTAAATCAAATAGCTATACACAAGACTAATACAGTTCACTCACACCACTCAAAAAAAATCATGGGAATTGGATCAAAATGCTCTTCCAACACCAAATATTGTCATCTGATCCACACTAATGAATGTGGGTTATAGTAGTTGTGCCATGCTACAGTCCTTTCCTCTTTTTAGCTGACAGTTTACACATTTTTCATTAAAAAAAAAAGGTTTCCAGTGCTGGTCCAGAGACACAACTAACAAAAGTCCCCAACCAGGACATCTAACATGGCAAAAGTCTACTGACAGCAGCGGCTCTCTGCTTTGGCTACCTGAGAATCTGCCTCCTAACAGCCAGGTAAGGACATGTTCTGCAAGCAGCTACAATCATAAAACTAGTATCAGACAATGCATATTAAAGAAAAAAAAAAAAAAGGATTTATTAAAGAAAATGAATAGAAAGACAAAAGGAACTTACACATTTTTCTTCGGAGCTGGCAGAAATGGCACGCTGCTTGGATTTATTCACCTTGAAGGGAGAAAAGAGG
This sequence comes from Cariama cristata, assembly GCF_000690535.1. Classification (NCBI taxonomy): domain Eukaryota; kingdom Metazoa; phylum Chordata; class Aves; order Cariamiformes; family Cariamidae; genus Cariama; species Cariama cristata. Next base: position 19,780 of record NW_009602320.1, on the reverse strand, counting down.
AAAAGGATTTGTCAGTATTAATTTCCTGCTAATATGCAAAGAAAATATGCAAGTGATTGCTGATATGCATTTGTGATTTACTCACTGGCCATGCAGCGGTGATGCTGATAAGGCATAAACACAGAACTGCCACCTTCATGGTGATGTTTCACCTAGAAAATATTTGGGGGCAGTGAGACAACAAGGTAAAATACCACAAAAATGCCATAGGCTTTTTCTTTCTCCTGGTGTACTTCACTGTGCCGAGACCAGCTCTCTGCTAAGGATTCAACCTGGCCATGCCGATCTTTTACCTCTGTCCTCCATCACCGCCCCACACCCAGCTGATTTTGTAATGACTTGGCAACTCAAAAGCAACAAGAATTTTAAAACCAGGTACTGCAAAGTGCTGAGGAGTGCTGAGAGCAGCCACGCTGAGAAGGCGAGCAGACTTCTCTGTCACCTACTGACTTTCACTGGCAAAGGAAAAGCTTTGTGAAAAACAAAGTGCTATAAAGATCAGCTTTGGTTTATCTTCGTTCATTTAACATCATTTTGTCAGAAAAGACAGGACAAGACAAACTCAGCTTGCATTCTCTTTTCAGTTATTGTAAAACTAGTTTTTAGGGTTAGGAACTGAACTCGCTGTGAGTAAACTCACTTTATACGAACATAAACTGCTTTTATTGATAGACCTTTATTTGCCCCTCCAGAAGTTTGAACAGAATAACCCGTGTTTCCAAGCAACAGATGAAGTGAAACACCTGCTCACATTGCAGTTTTAGCAATTTAATAAATGAGTGATCCCTGCTGAAATTAGGAGAGTGCTGAGCTACAGTAAATTTTGGTGCTGACAGACCTATTCCCAGGATAAGGAACATCCCTGAGAAATTAAACTGATTTACTGATGAACAAAAGGCATTTAAACCTTTAGTAAATCATAGCAGGAAAGAAAGGCTACTGAGGGCGCATTTAAACCACATGAGTAAGGCTGGCCCTGAGACAGGACATACAGGTATTGCAATTTCCAGAATCACAGAGGGAAGGTGTGTCCCCCATCCGTTCAGTGGCGTGCAGCACAAACTGCAAGCCTGCCGGGAGAAGCAGGGTCGCTGCCAGGCAGTGGTTACAGGAGGGAGGAAGCTCTCGGTGTTCAAGTACCAACCAGCTTCGACTTTCCAGCACTTGATTCAGTGGCAGGCTTTTCAGTAACCTCCTCCTGACATCTATCAGCACACAGGTTTAAAATTGTGACTATGTATAATACCTTGCATTGTTAAAGCAACCTTGCTCCTATAAAAGTACACCTTTTTCCACAGGGAAACATCAAATTTCCCTGCCCACTGAAGCAGTTTTTGAAGATCTCCTGCTCAACGCTTCCTTGACTAAAGCTGCCGACAGAATGGCACGTGTCAGGTAAAAAAAGCAAAAAAATTACCTTTTCTGGTGCTGGAGGAGTCAGCTGCAACAAGAGCGCTCTTAGTGATCCCAGCAGCAGCTCCAGCCAGTTGGCTCCCAGCAGCTCTGGCTTTCTCCCCTCGTCCTCCGACTGCCTGACATCTCCGACCTCGGGGAATTTAAACCCTGTCCCAGGCACAGCCACCAATCCCCATGTGGCGGAAAAAGATGAGGTCATGAAGCTCCTGGCCACCGTCCTGCCCACGTTCTCCTACACTTCCTCTTTGGCTTTGTGGCTTTTGAAGCAAACAAAAGCTACTCTATGGTTAAAACATTACTTATGGGCAAGATCATTAACCAGCAGGTCTGTTGAATGCACAGCATTTGGTATCGTGTAGGAGGACATCAGGGCACGTCTGTGCTCCTTTTGTGAAAAGGCAGAGCCCAGTTTCCCAGAAACCTTTCATGCCCTGTTCTGTAGGGGGTAGGAGTACGTAATATGTGCAGGAAGAAAGAGATCTGAATCTAAAATTCCCCCAAAAGGTGTTAATGCTTCCACAAAGTTGTAGATTTGCTCTCCAGGGCATGCATGTTGCAACGGGAATTGCAAAGACAGGATGCAGAATATGGCCTTTTGCCTTTTGGTCTGACCTGGATCAAAAAAAGATTAATAATATTAGTGTGTCTAAATAGGCATTCTGCACCCAGAAACTTGTCTGTAAAGGTATACAGGAGCCACTGATAGTCTAATTAAAAAGGGTTTGTGCACCATTATCAGAAATTCTCACTCCTTTTCTATTCATTTGTATCCCTCCTGGGTCCTTTCTAGCTTCATTCACTCTCTCAGGTGGTTCAGTTGAGTCACCTGCTACAGCTGTCTGCTGCCCCAAACCTGCTCCACAACCCTTTTCAGGGATCAGATGCGAGACAGTTTTCAAGCTAAAAAAAAGAAATAAAAAAAAAGACACTATAGCTCCAGTATGAGGAGTGCCACGACCAGCATTGGGAAGCAAGGGACATCATGGGATGAAATTCCCTGTCTGCTACGGAGCGGTGTCTCAGCCCTGCTGATGGGCGACAGCTCTATTCTGGCAGCACCTCGCTTGGACGGCCGTAGCTTCGGAGAGGTTCTGCCTCATCTGTGACGTGCTGTAGGCCTCTCAGACCCTCATCCATTCGGTGTTTCTTTAAAATGAAATGAGGTGCCATTCAAACACAGGAAAACATTCCAAACAGCCCTTTTAGAAGGCAGAATATTTAATATCTGTTCCAAAGAGGTTATCTTTCTCCTCATTTCTGATACTCAGATCATGTTTGATGTGTCCTTAGTCAAGCAGCAACGAAACAGACACCTTGTTGTCCCAGTCCATGTTACCAGTTATCCTGTGCTTACTAACACTTCTATGACATGTTTAGAAACACCATGAGAAACCTACCCAATTTAGCTCAGCAACTGCCCATCACATCATCACACGGACCTATTCTAATTATATTTTTGAGCTGAGATCAGCAACAGTTAGAAGTTTAACTTAGTATGCTTAAGAGAGTATTCTAATATCCTAGGAGGAGAATTGGATAAAAAAATAGTATATCATTAGCAGCTCTGCATGTCCATAAAGTCATTTATGCATCCACCTGAATGAGGACTATCCCAGTTTTTATTTATGGAGCTATGGGACCATTATTATTAACTAACTGAGGAAGACTTTTCAAGCCAAAAAAGCCTTCAGTAACTAGGATTTCAACAGTGTGAGCTTCTGCAGATTTAGAGAGCTTATATCATCTCCCATCATCTCTGCAGCTCAGTGCTGCTGGAAACCGGACAGTTTACTGAAGCCCTTGAATGCGGATGCAGGACTCGAGCTGTAAGTGGGTGCTATTTAGAAATTTCGGCTTGAGCGTTATGTAGTAGCTGCTACACCCAGATTATAATACATCACTATTGCTTAGTAACTAGGGCTGCTTCGAAAGGCCACTCTTCTTGTCTCCAGGGAACCCCAAACCAGGCCCTTAGGTAGCCAAGCACCTTTGATCCCAAACACCGGTACAAATGAACAGTGCAACTTGCAGCTCCCCTGAACGGTAGGAAAAAACTGCTTCCATCTGACAGAACAAGAAACTGAGACAGAGAGAAGCTCAGTGGCTCACACCGCTGAATGTGAGACTGGGTAAGCTGGGTCCTGCTCTCTTCTCCACATACTGGATCAAATTTTAAGCCTGCAAAAACCTGCTTTCTCTGCCAACCATTCATCAAAGGACACGAAACTGAAAAATGACATTATACTGAAAGATCCCCTAGAGCTGTTGTCTGGCCGAAACAAGAACCTTCCAGCACCTGCAATCTGCATAATGGCATATTACCATCTGTCAAACTTTCAGGAAAATACATATTATGTCCAGGCTTGTAAACAACCTGTTTCACCAAGTTCCGCAGCAGTTATCGGTCATGCTGATGGAGAAGCCCCAAGCTATTAGAAACAAAATCTTCCTGCAGTTTGTTAAAAACCTTCCTGTACAGGTCAATTATCACTGTGGCTTTTCAAGGCAAATGTTTTGCGAATATCTGGGATGCTTGTCTCCCGGCAGAGACGCTCCGTGACCCCCCAGGGAGTTGTTTCTGGCCAACAACTGATATTTCCAGTGTGCTGGGAGATGGCAGCGTTTCTGAGTACTATTGCCAAAGCTATATGGTTGATTTTGTACCAACTAAGGAACAACAGTGATGTTTTGCAGTATTCCAGAAGCAGGACGTGAAGCGACACTTATTACTAAATGGCTTCATTTTATGCAAGATCAGCCAGTACAGAGCTGTAGTAAATTTAGCACTTGTCGTGTCTCATGCCCGTCATTATGTGGTCATTCATCCTGTAAATCATTTTGTCTAGCTGAGAAATCCTTTGCCTTGGTAGGGGGTAGTGTTTCTCGTCCTCTCAGAGATAAGGAACAAGCAGAGCAGACAGGGGGGAACTTTCACCATTTTTCACTTCCCACATTAAAATGCTCAGTTCTGGAGAGAGCACTTGGCTGGCGGTGGCACAGCAGAAACAACTTGCTCGAATTTGTGCAAGTGGGAGGGTACATGATTTCAGCTTTCAAGAGCTGTCAGGGTTTGTGCAGAGCACGACTGTGACAGGCTGTAATTTGTTGCATGTAAGGTGACATTTTCTACTTCGTTATCCTGTCAAACAAAGCTTTTGACCACAATTTCTTCCATCTTGGGTTGTGTTAGGAACATGCGGTTAGGCTGCCGTTTCATGTCATCGAGAAGCGCTATCAGTGCCTCCCTGTGCAACCTCCGACACGTACCTAAGATCCTGAGATATCAGCATGGTAGCTTATATCATCTCCCATCATCTCTGCAGCTCGGTGCTGGCGATACCTCTGGCCAGCGTGGGCAATCCCAGCCTGACTGTGGTGACCTGTAACTCCCAGTCTTTCAGGAGATCTGGCTTTTGTTTAGCTTTGTTCACCAAAAAAAGCAAGTCTCGGGGGAGACCAGAGCAGCATCTTCTAGGTGGCAAAGACTAAGACAGAGAGAGAGAGATTAATTTCTTCAGCAGCATTAAGAATGCTATCAAGTAAAAGCCCCAAGAAACCTCAGCTTGGCAGTGTTCTTAGAAACAACTGTTTTGCAACTAGAATGTCCCAAAGAAAAGCAGACAGTAAACAGTGGTTTCTGTCAAAAAGAGAAGAAAAGCAAAACTTGCTTGCATTGCTACCATAAAATACTCCTGAAAAGTGCCTTGGAAACTCAACACGTCAGCCAGTATAATATGTCCCCCAAAGCCCTTTAATTTTCCCAATTAAAGCTTCAAAAGTAGGGAAAAGCTTACATTCAGGCTTCAAAAAACCTTCTGCCTCTTAAATAGACAACACAGACCACCACGGCATTTGTGTCCAGGCCTAGGCAAGTACTTGGTAGGCAGAAGGGATACAGGTGTCAGACCTGTTCAATGAAGACATTACAACAGAGATTTGCTCCTTCCGTGTGTGAGCAGGGCACCCCGATATCGCATGCTGTGCAGCACGACTGCGTATCTTTTGCTTTGCACCACGTAGAGCATTTCCAAAACAGAGGAGCAATCAAACGAGCAGCAGCAAGTTTCTCCCAAGCAAAATCTCTTGGGTAGTGACAGGGCAGTTCTGAACAATGTGGGGGTCCGTGACCTTCCAGTCTCCCTGCCACTTCAGATGAGTAGCTGGCGAGGTGAGCTCTATTTAACCCTCATTCAGGCAATAAAGGGTGTTACGGAATCTTATTTTCCCAGAGTCGGCCCTAGCAGTTCCCGGGAGGGTTGCAGACCTAGAGCTGGAGCAGGTGATTAATCAGAGGAGAACAGAGACTTTCTGGGAAACAACCCCACCGTAAGCGGCCAGCATATTAGCAAGTGCCAGTGATTGACGCATAACACAGTCTTTTGGGCTATCCTTATCTCCCTCTGCATAAAGAGAGCCCACTCGCTTGTCCTGAGACTACTTGCTACCTGCTCACATTTCCAAATGCCTTTTTTTAGGAACAGTTTTGGAAACTGAACAAAATAATAACTATTTGAGAAACTGCCATACAGCTGTGGCCCACAAATCCTGGAGGCTGAACAGCCTCAGACAGATCCCAGCTTTCACAGAGCCGAGCGGCTGCTCCGGCTACAGCATAAATACAGTGCAGCTGTCTGTAGCTTCCTAAAGTGAAGCCCTACTGATGTTTCCTCCCTTGACTTTTACAGCCAGCTAGAAAAAACCCAAATTTTCCAGATTTTTTTTCCTGTTGAAATTCATGTATTTTAATACTGAAGTCCATGAAGAAGCATTTAGGAATTAAACCAGCACAGAAACATTAGGTTATTTTCAGGTCAGCATAATTACCAGTGTGAAGAGCAAAACACCAGATATTCCAGTGCTGGTTTTGTGGCTGGGTTTCAGCTCTGAATTGACAGAAAAAGAATTACATTTGTTTCAACTGAAAAATTTAATAAACACAATAATAGACTGAACTACTATTGGAAACAAAAGCAACCGGTGAAAATATAGATGGTGTACATGCTCTTTTCATGACTGTGCCATTTTGTGATGTAGGTAACCCTCAAAAAGCAATTGTTTGGGAACAGGAGGATGAGACTTTCAGCACCTGGAGATGTAACCATCAGTTTGCCAGCTCCAGGCTCACAATCTGAGTACTGAGAAGAATTTGATGGTAGGAAATAGCTTCACAGAAGATTGCTTTTTGGGCAAGCATTGCAAAAAACTTTGTGACAAGTTGTTTCCCTCTCTCTCCCCCCTGCTATCTCAGTTCCCTCTTTCCTATCCAAGTGCAAAATTTTCTCCTCCCAGTGAGAAAGGACACTAATGGAAACATCTGAATATGCAGAATGGGTATGGAAAGAACAGCATCTTCTTGCTCTGCATTGTGAAACTGTTGGAAAGTCACAAGATGCCTGTTCCACTGAGTGCAGGGACCTCTGACAGGGCACCACAGGAATGATCCTGCACGCCCAGCACCCCTCCGCTTGCATCTTCACTAAGCTCCGCTGGCAAAGCCACCCCCTCGCTGCAAGAAACAGAACAGATGACAGCACAGCACGACAGAGAAGAGGTGGACAGGGAAGATGATGGGCCAACTCCTCCTCTGCAGTCACGCGCACCCTGCTTCTGTGCATAACGGAGATGAGCACTGCAACCCTATACCGCACGATAGCAGTAGAGTCCTAACTGTGCCCTGGTAATCCTTATCACACAGCAGCCTTGATTTTGCGTTCCACATGTACCATGTTGAGCTCACATCATGTTTCCGCACACAAGGCTCACGGTGTGAGGAGCAGAGTCCAAAAAAAAAGGTTGCTACCAGTTCCAGAGACAAACCTTTTACAAGGCACACTTTCTGAGTGCCTCCTGGAAAGGGCCAGCGCAAAACAGATTAATTTGGATAGGTGCCGGACGTTAGGCAATGCAGGATTGCAGCCTGCATATCTGTGGTTATCTGTACACAAGGCATCTTTCCTGCAGCCTGCCCTGACTTTTCTATCTCCAGAAGGTCTGGGGAAGGTGAAGCATGTGATGTACAAGCAGCGCAGGACTGCTAGGACGGGTTGCGACCCTGTCAGTAAACCTGGCCTCAGACCCAGGCTGGGCAACACACCAGAAACCCCTCAGATTTCACGTGGCCTCAGGTTTTGTTGCGAGCAGTATTCTTAACTCTCAGTCTAGGGCTGCTGTGGTCTGAGGTGGGACGGATGCAGAACTGAGTCAGTGCGAAAGCAAACATCTCCCAGGCGCTGTGCACCGGGGTGTGGAACCCCGGCCGCTGGAGTGGGAGGAAAAACCTATCTGTGGGCCTGATGAAGGGAAATTAAAGAGTTGGGGACTGGATTTGGGGAGGAAGTTGTTTGGCCGAGAAGCTGATTTGATTTTGTGGGGGAACCAAAAACCAGCAGGCTAGGGTCAAGTCCTGTGCCGTCTCGACTGAGTCACAGAGAGATTTCCCACAGCTTGCTCAAGCTCAGAGATGATGAGGCTGTTTTCCCTCGAAGCCCATCCAGGCAGGAGCTCGGCAGGAACCAGGCTTCACTGCAGCAGTGGATCATCATCTCCTGCATGTCAGGTTACTTCATCTTAATTGGTATTGGGGTAGCTACCTCTTGTACAACAAGCAATCAGTGTGCCAATAGAGAACATCACTCAGACCCAGCATTTTCTCCTTGTGTTTTGCGTATTAAAGTTGTATTAATCCTTTTCATTTTTAAAAAATTGGGGTTTTTTTTGGGAGGAATGGGAAGTAGTAACTCACGCCTGACAGGTATTATCATCAGTAAGTCAAAGCAGATGTTAATTTTCTTAACTGTACAATTTTTCAAGTAAATAGGATAAATTGATATACTGAATAGTTCAGATGATGGGTAATACAAGTGCCTGGGAAAAAGTGAAAAGGTTTCTTTTCATTAGAAAGGTACCTTCCCCCCCCTGCTCCTCTCTTGTTCAGTTTTCCTTCCCGGCCTCCCTTTTAGCAAGACTGGAATGCAAAAATATTTTGTTTTGGAAAGTACCCGTGTAGCATCTGCTGAACTGGCAGCTCATGCACGCGGCACAGATCCCCTTACTCCCCAGATTTGTCACCTCCTGGACCGGCCAGTCCCTGACCCTGCCCAGCACCGAGGACCGGGAGCTCAGCAGCCTGCGATACGAGGGAACTGCACAGAGGCACACCGAACTTGGCTGGCCAGGAAGACAGCCAGCCTGCTAGGTACGGAAACACAGCAGCACAAACTTTTTGGCATGCCCCTGCTCTCCCTCCTTGCTTACCAGCTCTCTTTGGAAAGGAGGTGCTTTTTTGGAAATACACGGTTGAGAGATAATCACATCCAGATTTAGGAAATAACATTTTGCACATAATTCATACTGGCTACCTAGACAGATTATTGGTTGAGCATGTAGCTATAAATTTGGTAGAATAAATGGCAAACTGTGGTTGGCATATGGATGTAAAGCAGGAAGCGAACTGCAGCTATACATTAGCTGGAGGAAAGGAAAGCCTAAGAAACCGAGTTAATCAGCAGGCTCTGAAGCAAACAGTCAGAAGGGGCAGCTGACAGGGCAACTAACTCTTGAGGAACATATGCAGCATCAGGGCTCTTTGCATTAGGAAGAACATTACCAGTCAATAAATAACAAGCCAGAACTGCTGTTTTGCTCACTGAGTCTTGTTTATTACAAAGAAGTCAAATGACTTCTCCTCACCCATGGAAAATGTGAACACAGAGGATGACAAGCAGTTTTGGGAAGAAACATCCGTTCTGTATGGAGAAACTTGATCTGCTATACCCAAAATAACTGATGTTGAAACACGGACTGAATCTTCTCTGAGCAATTGATTAGACAAAATGAGGAAGCACAACTGTTTGTTGGAGCTGTGTAGGTCTCGCCTCGGGCAGCAGGGCAGTAACAGGGCAGAGACACATGGGTTCAGCCAGGCTGGAAATCGTAGATCGAAGGAGGCAGGTTGTCAACAGATAACTCTCTGCCCTCAGCAGGCTGCTGAAAAGCATTTATTATGGCACCCGGTCCCTGAAGGAAGCACTATAGAAACTCTGGCAATTGTACCTTCGTTGGCACCAACACGGTTGCAGCCCACGGGAATCTGTTTGCCCGAGCCCTACGGGACTGCGCCACTGCCTTCATCCTTGACACTTCCTACTCCTGCGCTACCCTAATAGTACGGACAACTGCATATCGACTCACCTATGCTACCTGGGCTCCCTGGGCATGCTGAACAGAGAAAAAGACATAGTGTGGTGGGTACAGCAAAAACCAGAGCTGGCAGCAGGTCAGCATTCAGCTAGCAAAGCTGCTTCAATAAATGACTTCTGCAGAATGGGTTCTTCTATATTCACCTTTTGCAAAAAGAAGCTAACTTACCTTGGGATAGGCTTTGGTATGGAGAGACACTCCAGTGTTTGTGTCCATGCACAACGTGGCTAGAATTTCACTACTTGAAAATTGGAGGCATAATTACATCCCAGGTTGCAAGTCTGACCAGAGCAGGCTTCCTGCAGCACTGCTCCGCTTTGGCTCAGCCACAATACACACACACACAGATGCACATATATACTAACATACATACACATGTATAGTTAATATTTTAAACGCCACTTTCTGGACCAAATGAAATTCTGGAGTTCTGAGTCACACAGAAGTAACACAAAAACCCCAAATATCAACAGCAAAAGAGAGCGCTGGACCATGGTATGTCCCAGTGAGACTAGTCCAAGCCCCCTGTTTCAGGCTTGAGTAAAGGTGGGAGGAGGAGGACTTAATTTCAATAAATATTCATGGCCATGGACGCCTCCTTTGCCTCTGTCCCAGGCAAAGAAGCCAGGCTGACACACTGAGCATTTTTAGGTATACTTTCCAATTTTTCAGATCCTTCATCCATCCTACCTCTTTGCTAGGTGACTGCTGTCGTGGGAGGGAGCGGTGTAACATGGCAGCGGTCCCATTTGATGCAGATTTCTACAAGACAAAATGCAGGACTGAGCCTCAGAGCAAGGGCGAGAGGAGGTGGGCTGTCCAGGGAACACTCAACATGGCTTTTTTTGGCCAGTGCCACGAGTGTCGTTGCTGGGATGTAACACTGCTGTTTCCACAGGCAAGTTACAAGGCATGCTCACTGGCTTGTCTGGGGGTCTTAAGATGACAGGAATAATGTAGATTTTTCCAATAATAACTAAAAAAACCAGTCACATCAAAATAATAAGAAATGCAAATTACCATGGCAAGATTTTTTTTTAAGTAGCCTTTCATTTAACTTCGTGTCTACCATACTTGCCCTTCCCATGCTGATGTTATAGCATGTGACTCTAATATTATTTTTGCTGAAAATTATTTATGGCTCTGATCTGGCAAAGCTACTGTATGGGCACAAGCTTTCTCTTATTGATCATACAGTTATCGAGTCCAGTTATTGGGTAAAGACTATTAAATATATTTGAAAAAAGGAGGCAACTGTAAGACTTGATGCAATAATAATTTGCCCATTTTGTTTATCAGCTCCTGGCTTGATCCTGCCCACACATCAGATAAGGTATAGATGCCCGAGAGATACTAAAAATCTCACTCTGAGCTAGCATTTCTCTTCACACATTAATTTCTCATCATTATCGTCATGGAAAGCAAGGAACAATACAGAGGCAAAAGAGATTATTTAACCTGGCCAAGTAATTGCATTCTCTGGCTGTAGGTTTGAAATATCTTTCTTTAACAGGAAGTCTTCCTCATAGACTTCAGTGGAAACCAGCTATGTTCACCCATACACAAATTGTACATCGGAGGCCGGGAAAGAGGGTGGCTTTTTTTATTACGTGGGCTACACAGACCCTGCAAATTAAAGCTTAAGACATCAAGGCTGCTCCTGTTTCACCACGCTATGGCCTGCCGACAATTAGCCTGTCTGCTTGGGCTGCTCTTCTTCCCTATCCCATCCCTGCACAGCAATTAACAGGGGCGAAAGCAAGCCTGCATGCTCCGTTGTTATGTGTTGGAACAACTGCTTGCGCTGTCCAGGTCAATAGCCAGGAGATCTTTCCTGGAAAGCCGACAGCTCTACCAGGCCTGAATATGTAATACAGATGGAATAAGAGAATCAATTATCATCATGTACAGACGATACATACATTGTGGATTTTTAAAGCTAAACCAGACCATCTTCTACTTTGACCCCACTGCACAAATCAGACTGAAGGACCAACTCCAGATACTACTGAGCTTAACAGCTTGCATTTGGCCAAATGCAGTTATTCCTCCTGAATTGGAGTTATTCTGTATTAAAGCCGTTTTCCACAAAGTCATATTGATAAGAGCTAACTACACCATACATCCGTAACTCTAAGAATTAGATTATGCACAGGCTTTCCTATTGTTTTTTTGTGGGTGAGAGATTATTCATGCCATTTAGACATTTCAGCTGTGTGTAAACACAGCAGCCTGGCTCACAATTATCAGTTGTATTCCAGCTCCTCCCATACTGGCATTAACAAGTTATGATCTGGTTTTAACAGAGATAACCCTGATGGCAATACTGGTGAGGTTTTTCCGGCACCCTTCTGCTCACAGCTGAGAAAGCCTCCCCAGAGCACCGACTTCTCGCCTTGCTCCAGTTTCGGACTTTGCTGCCCAAGAAGTCTTTGTTTTCCTGTATGGTGAACGGGTCTGTGCCCTTTAGGGAAACAGGAGCACACCCAGCTCCATGAGGTTGCATGCACATCTCCTGGCTTTCTGGAAATAAGACTTCTCCTCCCAGTGATCAACTCTGAAAGACAGCAAGACAGTCAAAGTACCTGAGCCACTAATGGAAAAGGGTTTAGAAACACAGAGGTATTAAAAAAAACACCTAGAAATTAGTTCTGGAAGTGACCAGTGACAGTATCTCTCCATTCCTCTCTCAAATGCAATACAAATTCCCTGTTCTCCACTGTCTTTTTACCCCACTCCAAGTTTTTGTCATAGAAATCCAGAGGAGTAGCTTTTCTGAATTCAATGGAATTAAAGCAGAAGCGTGGGGGAAATCCCCAAGTGAAGGATCCTTCCTGCCTGACCCCAGTTCAGCCTCTCTGTACATAGGAAGCAACATCACAGCTTTTCAGGTAACCCAGCGTGGTGGAACCCAACCGCTCGCTGCAAGGTGTCCACCTCAGTGGGGTCTCACCCATGTACACTCTCCCTCTTGGTGAGGGCCTGGTAGGGTCAGCATTTGTCATCCTGGGGCTCTCAACACTTCTCTACATTGTCATCGTGCAAGGCCTGTGCCCAGCAGGAGCAATCCCTTGTGCAGGTTATTCAGCTATTACTCTCCAGGAAATCTCTTCATCGGCGTAGGCCCTACGCTAATGAGCAGCAAGGCAGAAATTAGGCTCTGCAATGAAAACAGCTATTGCTTTATTTGTTTGGGTTTTTATTTCAACATAGTAATCTCCCTACAGAACCTTCTAGGGAAGCACAAGAGAAATGTTTCTTCTCTGAAATGTAATTAACATAGTTTTCTGCCTGTTGCAAAGTATAATTGCAAATATAAACTGAAGCATAAGAATGGGGTTATTTTAGGCGATGGTTTGTGCAGCAAAATACTGTGACAAGTTTGGTTTGTCAAACTGAAGACAGGGCAGACGTCTCTCTCCCTTCCTGTTTAAGCCAGTGGTCTGGGAAGGGCTGCCGTAACCTATAATGACGGTTAGCTCACCGAAAGCAACTTATTTCCCCCAATCTATAAATGTTTTCCAAAGACTGAACATATGCCACAACATGCACATGCTTTGTGGTCCTGTTTGACATGGCAAAGCCCGTTCTGATCTCAAGTAATATTAAAACTTACACAGAAATACTCAGCTCTGACAAACCTGATACACATATATGTTCTCATACACAGCTCTCACGAAGATGTGGAATATTCCTTCAAAGTCAGAGAAAAGAGTCAAACTTTCCTCTGCAAAAGCATTTCCTAACCGTGGAAGAACTTGACCAAACATGGGACCGTTTTCACGTTTCACTGTGTATTTGCAATTGCTCTTGAGGTGGCAAAGCACTTAAACACGTATACAGCTGAGCCTCAGGAGCTGTTGAGAGAAGCAAAGTGTCGCCTGATGTGGCCGCTCGGTCGCAGCCTCGGAAAGCAGTGGTAAGGCACCTCCTGGCCAGAGGTTATTTTACCCAGATGGGTAATTCCCTGCAACGTGTCCCCACATGCAAAACGTATAATCCAAGATGGAAACAGAGAACTGAAATAACAGATGGTTTACTTTCCCCTGCTCTCCAAAGTCAATCATTAAACAAAAATGAAAAATTACATTCTGTCGGTGGAAAGCCTTACTAGTATAAGCAGGTATAACACACTTACTGAACTTGTTTGGATCTGGGCTCAATAATCATTACTATAAATCTTTCTGAGCCGATGTACTGTAAAAAAAAGTATCAGCTGCTTCCTATCTTATTTTCTTAAGTCACTGCAGTCTTATTTTCTTAAGTCACCAGGTAAAGTGAAACAAGGCTGGTCTGGCAGGGACCACAGGGGAGCAATACCCGTTCGCCTGAGAGCTTCTCTCCGCTGACACTCAAACACGGGAATGCAGCGCTGTGGCCCTCTCCTCTCTGCAGGGCCTGTCTTTCTTGGCAAGAAATGTGCAGAGCCTTCAGCAGCAGCATCACCGCCGCTTTGCCCTGGGACATGGAGGGGTGCTGCTCCCAACAGTCAACGCACATGTTGGCTACGGGAGTGCACACGACTAAGCAGAAGCGGTACGTGCACATAGCGTACATTTTAAAAAATAATTTTCTAGATATCATAAGATATCTAGATAACTATCAGAAGGTATCCCCATGCTACCTGGAAGGTGTTCGTTAAGATCTAAACCACATTTTCCAAGACAAGAGGAGCAACACGGGAGAAAGAAGGGAAAGCGGAAAGAAGACTAAATATTTTGATTTCCAGGCAATTGCACAAAGTCCACTGGACAAAACCTGAAGAGCTGCTTGAA
>NW_009602320.1:1035-5359 GCF_000690535.1 Cariama cristata | reverse complement strand
CCTGCTGAAAGCCAGGAATCTGAAAGGTGTCCCCTCACCTGTGCTTTACAATTTTTTGGTCTATTCAGTCTGGTGACTTACTCTGTCAGAACACAACATTGACGGCTATGGCTCAGCAAGGGTTTTCCCAGAGACCTGACATTTCCAGCGAGCATTTAGTACCAGATTACTCTTCTAGCCCTGTTTTTGGAGCCTGTGATAGGTCTAGCCCTGCATCAGGAACAGATGTCAAGGACAGAGATGCTGAGACTGTTTCTCTCCACAGCCAACTGACACCCCTACCCTCCCAAAACACTGTCAGGGTGCTGTTGCGAGCAGCTGCCCTCCTGCACACCCCAATTCTGGCAACCATTCTGGGCGAGTGCCAGCAAGCTGCGTGCAGCCTCAGGCATCAGACGCATTTCACTCTTGCCTGCCAGCACAAACCTGCAAGGAAAATCCAATCACAAGCACATAAGTCACTTCCTTCCTTAGCCACACGCGCGAGGCACCAAATCCTAAACCAGCTCCGTTACTCGGCAGGGCTTCGAGGTCTTGCTGCATTTTCCACTGACTCAAGCAGGATGCTGACAGTGTAGGGTGCATCCATAGGGTGAGGATGCCAGGCACAGCATGGATTTAGCATTCATCCAACACTGATGGTGATCACTGGGATTGCCGCAGGGTCACAATCACAAGCACGTCTGCCCGTGGCCTGTCAGGGGGTACAAAAAGGTTTGAAGGTTTCTTAAGGAAAAAGAAGCAGGGAAAGGCACAGAAAAATTGTCAGGCAAATCACAGAGCCAGCTTCCTCGCAGGAAGGTGGTTTAACCCAACCATTGGGTACATTTGCTAGTCTAAGGGTTCTGCCTCGTGCTTTGGAGAAACAACCTGACCATCAGCAGGAGCTGAGGTCCAAATTGCCCCTTTGTATATCAAACACAAAGAAATACAAATCAATTCTGAGCAACTCTAGGGGTGTGACAGCCTGCTTTGTTCCAGTAACATGTAAAGCTTTTAAACTGGGATTTTCCAGCAGCCTTCCAGTGCCAGGCTGGCAGCTTATGAATCATGTTTTGTCTCTCACATCAGCAAGGTAAGTGTGTCAATTCCTGCGGCAAAGGAGTTTAAAGCTCTCTGTTGCTCACCCTAATGAGAGCCGGCTCCAGGCTGAGCAGTGCTTTACTCTCTCTAAAGAAAGAGGAAGATGCCCAGACCAGCCACAGAACCTCTCCCCAGTACAAGCTTTGCCTTCCTGGGGGTCTTTAATGACAGCACACCATTACAAGCCAAGAACAACCCCAAGCAGAAGTCTCTCTCAAGCACACAAACGCTGAATATCCAGCAGTGTTAGGAAAACACGAGTAGCTATCAGTAGGTACTTGTATATGAACTGAATTGAATTATACCAGCACTTTGCTACCTACCCTGCAAACTCATTCCTTCCTTCTGCGAGAAGGGGAGGTAGAAAAGAGCATGGCATGCCACACACCTTGCGCAAAACCTTCCCCTCGTGCCTCGCAGGCTGACTGGTCACTGGCCCTTGCTAAGGGTCAGAGCTTGCGGCAGGCTCTGGAAATATATACCAAACCTACGTGCAGAAAGGGTAAAAGAAACATGCAACATCACTATTCCTTTTCTGATACGAGTCACACCAAGCGACTGGTTAGCGACAGTGGAGGATCAAAGAGAAAGAAAACAAGTTAAAACCCTTTGTTTTCAGCTGTTTCTCATCTCCTGGAAAAGCACAGTAGCTGCTCTAGGTACTTGGGCTGTCACCTGCACACAGACCCAGCTGTCCCTCACTGAGCCCTTTAGAGCCTCAGGGCTTCATCTCCCCTTGAAGAGGTTAGCTTTTGCCCTCTGCCTTTGTACCTCCTACATCTCTGAGCCCTTAAAAACTTTTTCCATGGCTCTCCTGCCTATTGGAAATCTTCCACAAACTCGGAGAAGCAGAATAGCTGTTTTGAAAACAGCCTGAGTAAGCAGGTCCATGCCAGAGCTCTGCCTCCTGAGCCCAGCATCGCTGGGAAGGGGTCCCCTTGCTTCCCCCTTCAGAGTGCCCTGGACAAGGCCCTGACATGAAGTTGCGTACCAGTTACTTTGTCTCTGACAGCATACTCTTTCAACAGGAGAGAAACCGAGGCTAACATCAGCTACTGGTGAGGCTTTTGTACCATGAGGCAGAAGTATTTTATTGCTGTCATTAAAAATCCAGAGATTTAATCTCACCGGTGTCCTAATGCATACCTTGTTAACTTAATCTCATTTTCTAGTTAGTCATGAACTCTCAGACTGCATTCATGCCTTTAAACGAACAGGACTTTCAGGGATGAAGTGCGGCGCATAGCTTGCGGCTGCCAAACCCAGCTAGTACCTTCTCCTCTCTTAAGGTGTGCCAGAGCAGACTGGCCCAGACAGCCCAACCCAGGACAGGACCTGACCACAAAGCTCAGTCCCTGGGGCATCCACGCCTCGGTTTCCCCACCCGAGAAGCGGATGCAGTGGCCACGGGTTGCGGCAGAGGGGATGAAAGCTTCTCCCTTGCCACAAAACTCTGCCGGATGACACGGATGCACCCCAGTTCCCCTCCACATCCCCAAATGGAGAAACAAGCCCCCACCCCAACAAACGCCTCTGCCTACCAACCCGGGGGAAGTTTTTCTAGCTCTGAAACCCCAAGCCTGGGCAGTGTTTGAGCCACATGGAGAAAGGGCATGGTTTTGTTTTTCCAGTGACCGTAGCGATGCTCTGCTCTTTTTTTGGGGTCTGGCCTTTTGTTTTAAGTGGCCCAGAGCCAGGCGGCACTAGTTAAGCAATAGCAAAACAGCTCTGGTCTAACACAGTCCCTGTTAAAATCTTACTCCTGGCCCAGCGAACAGGAAGCTAAAAATTAACTACCTCCCTCGAGCACACCTCCACAAAAGCCCCTTTTGTGGGGCACACCAGTAAGGGCAAGCAGGACAACACAGGGGCCGGGGCAGGGAGGAAAGCATCCAGGGCTTACAAAGAGGGGTGTGCAAGGTGGCAACAGGGAGTGGAGGCATCCTCCTGAGCAGGGAGCTGGGAGAGGGCGAGAACGTACCTTGCGTATCACAGCATCTCACCTTAAATGCACTTGGTACCTACCATAGCCATGGCTGGTGACAAGGGAGACGGCACCCAGGGGGCACAGAGATCACTTTTTCCCCGGGAGAAAGGCAGAATTTCCTGCCACTCGTTTCCAGGATGACTTATTCATTGCTGGGAAGCGCCGAGAGCAGCAGTTGTTCCCCAGTTCTTGCACGACAAAGCCCATCTTGCCCCCAGGCGTGTGTCAGAGCTGGTTTCCAGCAACCAAAGGAAACCCACGCAAGCTGGGATGCAATGGGGCAGTCACTGGATCCAAACGAGGTGATGAAATCATCAG
Source organism: Cariama cristata (assembly GCF_000690535.1). Lineage (NCBI taxonomy): Eukaryota > Metazoa > Chordata > Aves > Cariamiformes > Cariamidae > Cariama > Cariama cristata. The sequence continues at coordinate 1,971 of NW_009602320.1, read as the reverse complement.
CTGCTTGTGACCCTCTCCAAGCGACTTTGCTTCTGGCAATTAGCTTGGAGACCAACATACCCATCTGTTAGTGATTTATGTTCGTGATACCTTAACCTCCGTGCATGGGAGCTGTCTGTGAAACCCAGGGAGCCCATCCAGGGAAACCGAACCTCAGAGATCCCTCGTTATCTGCCACACAAGCTTCCTCCTGCCAAGTGGAGATGGGACCTGGGCAAACTAACCTACAGGTCTTCAACATCCGACTTCTCTCATGACCAGTATAACAGTTATTTACTTCTTTACAGGTGACCATTTCACAGCAAGAACCATTCCTTTGCACTCATAGTCTAGATTCAGAGGCATTAATAATAAACAGGAATAAAGGCAAAGATTTTCCAGGTAGCAAATGAGACTCCGAGGAGGTCTGCCAGGCCACGGCGGCGCTGGGTCTCTTGAGTGTGTCCCCTCCCAGCCTTCCCCAAAGCATCTGCCTTTCAATCCTGTTCTGGCTCATTTCCAAAAGCAGAAAAAGCAGCTTGGAAGCACAGAAGAACCAGATACGCTGAATAAGCAGGAGATGTTTCACAAGGAAGTCTAAGGAATTTCATTAAGGAATCCCTTGACCTCTGTTTGGCTGGGGATTTTGGACAGTCGGGGCAAGAAGCCAGCACCAGTTTACTCAGGATGGAGCAGAGGAGGTGAGCACTGAGAGAGGGCAGAGCAGGGAGAAATGAAACACCAGGGTGGAAATGCATAGCGGAAAAGGCAAGGCTGGAGAAACAGGAGTGGAAAAAAGGCCTAAGGGGAAAAATGCAAATAGAGGAGAAAAGTCAGAAGGCTGGTAGGGCAGAAGGCTTGAAGCACAGGGAGCTGAGGAAACAGCTGGAAAGGGGGAAGGGAAAGCAAAATACGAAAGAATACACTCTAAAAAGCAGAGCTAAAGCAGAGGGAAAG
>NW_009602320.1:677-1012 GCF_000690535.1 Cariama cristata | reverse complement strand
ACTCCATCCCCACCAGCACTACTGCCTTCTGCCCCAGTCCACGGCAATGGTCCTTGCTGGGGCGGTCCACCAGCATCTGTGCTCTTGCGTCAGCTCTGCTTTCATGGGCCTGACCACTTCATTATATATTATCCTCAGGGAATCTGCCTGAGAGCTTGGTGTGAGCTGCATAAAAAATTTACAGTGTAAACTTAACTGCTGTTTGTGGCACAAATCTTAGTGCTTACACGGCGCTCTGAATTTCTATAGGTAACCTAAAGGTGTCCCCGCTATCGCTGGCATGTACAACCCACAGCATCAGCAGGACTCCACTCAAATACACTGCCAACAGCAAC
>NW_009602320.1:0-621 GCF_000690535.1 Cariama cristata | reverse complement strand
CTCCTCTGCCATACACCAGCAAACCCTGTGCTGGAGCATCACCTCCCTTCTGCACAGGCTTTTGGGGACGACCCACCTCCTGCCAGCCCTCCTGGGTGACACCACTGCCCTCGTCTGCCTGCAGGGACATGGCCCAGCCCCGCTTTGCTCAGGACGCAGTGGTGATCAGGGCTTTGCTGCCTTTAACGTATGCATTCAGCTGCTCTCATAGAAAATAAATAGGAAAGAGTCAAAAGCCAGTGTGTTCCTCAGCTACGTGACTGGTCCTACCCGAACATAAGCATCCTTTTTCCAGCCAAGTCTCTATTTCCAGCCCTACAGATTCAACCCCTTCTTTACTTTCTGTTGAACAAGATGGTTTTTACAGTGCTGCTTTGTACTGCTAAATCTTTGGCCTTCAAGAATTAACATTCCGACTAAAACCTATATATATTTAATATATATTCCCAAAGCATGTGCTACAGCTCAGAGATAAGTCAGGTGTTTAATGCAGGAATTAGTGGCTGCAGGCCTCTCAGTGCAGTATGTTGTGACAGCAGCTCCTCTGTCTGTAACTTTTGGCTACAGGTGGGGTAAGGCAGGCGACAGAAGTATCGTAGAATCATAGAATCCCAGGTTGGA
>NW_009602319.1:0-7555 GCF_000690535.1 Cariama cristata | reverse complement strand
GGTGGCCGGAGGTGCGTTGGAGCCGGGCTCTCTGTTTCCCTCACTTCGTCACTGTGTTGCGCACTGTTCCCTGAGGCACTCTCTCCTGGATGACCGGTCCTATTTTCGGCTCTTGAATTTTCTTCATTGCAGTTTAGTGAGGAGACAAGGTATCTTCCTTCTTAGTAGAGAGATGTAAAGATATCTGTGTGAAATCCATAGATGATCTTATTGCAGTTTATAGAGAAATGGTGTGGGGAACTCGGTGTTTTATGAGTCGTGGCAGCCGTGTGTGAGGGGCTGTTGAATTGCACAAGAGAATATTTAGCTCCTGTCCCTGCTCAGTGACCCGCTGCAGTACCATGCAGTGTGAGTTTCATCTTCCCAAGGCAGTTTGGCTAGAAGACATTTTATTGCAGCTTTATGGGGAGCCCTGGGAGGTTTTTCCTGTGTTTGGAGGTTTTATCAGTTCTTAACTAACAGCTTAATTAGGTACTTAAGACCCACGTCTTGATGGGAACTTTGGGAGGAGCAAACTCTATATTCACTACCTACTAAACACCTTAGATATGTACCTTCTCTAAGAGCCATAATCTAGAAGAGCATGTTGTGATCCCTTCTTTTCTGCAGGTTTCAATATCTAGCCTTTCTCGTTGTAATGATCTGAAATTATAGAGAAATAGTCTGGGCAACTGCCTGTTTCATGACAAGTCCTTGCAAATCATGAGGGTCAAAGAACACCATGCAAGTTGTGAAGAGTGGGAGATGAGAGTCATGGGAGCGCTTCGTGAGCAGCTGTTGAAGGACACAAGAGAGATGGTTTCCTCTTTTCTTAGTTAGAACTTACTTGCTGTAATGATCTGAAGATCGGCCTTTGTATTTGATTATGTGTGTGGAAGATCCGATCTGCAACATTTGTCTGACTGCCCTATATGTGCCTTTCATGTTCACAGCTGTAAAGAGAAAGATTTTCATAACTGTATTTCCTTAAAACATGACTGGAAGAAATGCTCTCACTTGTCGCATACACATGATGAGAAAGCAAACGTTATGCATGGTAAGGAGAAGTTGTCTGTGCTGCTTTTCTTTGGGTGGAGTCTATCTGCAAATGATGAAAGTTATTGACAACATGCAATCTGTGAAGGGTTTGAGGAGAGTCTCAGAGCTGCTGTGTGTGAGGAGGCACCAATGAAGACATGATGTGTTTTTTCCATTTGCAGGATTTACTACTGGTCTTCTGAAAATGAGTGTGAAGGTCTCTTATCTTTGGAGATCACACTGCTCAGACTCCAAGTGGCCAAATTCATCAGTTTACTTTCCTGTTGCACGATGATTCTTGTGAATGGTTATTATTTGGTATAGACTTAAACTTGGCTTTAGTGTAGCAGTGTAAAGTATCTTCCAAATAGCCTATGTGCTGGTGAAGGATGATGGTATCTTTGACCTGATACCTTGATGACTGGGACTTTAATTGAGCTCCATACTGTTCATGGCCTTCAGAACTTTTTACGTGTCTTCAAATTATATGGGATGAGCAGAAAAATCTCTTTGCCTATGTCTCTGTTGTGATCCTTGGGCTTTGAGACGTTGCGCGTACAACAGTGCTTTAATTTCTTTCAACTTTTCACTGTTGTGTCTGTCTGCAGAGGTAGCTTTCCTGTTGGTTTTCATTTGGGCAGGAGAAAGTTCTTCCTGTACAGAGACAGGTCAGGCGGAAGCGTTCACTGAGTTATAGTTTGAAATGACTAAAAGGTATGTTTGAAAGTTGGTCCTACTTAAATGAGGCCCACAGTTGTGGTTCCATGCATTTTTCTTTGTTTATTATCTAAAGAAATAACTATGAACATCAGCTATGTTCTCTTGTGTGAGCTCCTGTGTGAGCCTCCTGTGTACTGCTGAGTGACTAGTTTCCTTCTGTGTGTACCTATCACAACTGACACAATCTGTAGTGTTAATCTATGATTCCTTCACTTCTGTAGTTTTCCTCCATTCATTTGACCCTCATTGTGGCTAGCAGTCCCAAAAACATTGAAAGATTAAAAGACTGGTAGATTATTGGGCTGGGGAAATAGTTTCCACCCATATGTGGAAGGTTTATAGCTGCCAGGATGTGGTGGGTTGACCCTGGTGAGCCACCAGGTGCTCACCAAGACGCTTTGTCACTCTCCCTCTTCAACTGGACACAGGAGAGAAAATATGATGAAAGGCTGATGCGTCAAGATAAGGTCAGGGAGATCACTCAGAAATTACCGTCACGGGCAAAAGGGAGTCATGGGCAAAACAGAGTCAACTTGGGGAAATGAATTTAATCTATTGTTAGTTATAGTCAGAGTAGGAAAATGACAAATAGGAACAATCTTAAAATACCTTCCCCCCACTCATCCCTTTTCCCCAGGCTCAACTTCGCTCGTGATTTCTCTGCCTTCTTCCCCAGGAAGCAGAGGGTGACATGGCATGGGGGTTGTGGTCAGTTCGTCATGTCTTGTCTGCATCGCTCCTTCCTCAAGCTCTTCCCCTGCTCCAGCATAGGCTCCCACCCATGGTAAACAGTCCTTTATGAACTTCTCCAACTGAGTCCTTACAGTTGGTGTGGGAGGCAGAAGAAGTGAGGCTGGTGGTGGCCAGAGTTCCATTAGAGCAAGGCTTTATGTTTTATCATGTCATCACTGTGTTATATTCTGTTTACTGACCCAGTCTCTCCTGGAGGACCGCGCCTCTTTCACTCTTAGAACTTTGATGTTTCTTCTCTGAAGTGTGGTGAAGAGACAATGTATCTTCCTTTCAGTACAAGGATTTAAGGATATCTGTGTGGTGTCCATAGGTGATCTTGATGCATGCTGAGGAGAAATGACTTAGGGAATTGGCTGTTTGATGACAAGTGCTTGAAAATTGTAAGGATCAAAGAATACCATGCAAGTTGTGAAGGGTGGGAGATCAGAGTAGTGGGAAATGTTCATGAGGGATTTTTGAAGGACACAAGAGACATGGTTTCCTTCTTTCTGTGTTACAGCTTGCTCATTGGAATGATCTGAAGGTGGGCCTTTGTTTCTGATAGTGTGTGGAAGATCCCATCTGCTACATTTGTCCGACTGTCCTGTATGTTCCTTTCATGTTTACAGCTGTAAAGAGAAAGACTTTCATAGATGTGTTTCCTTAAAATGTTCCTGGAAGAAATTTTCTTGTCACTTACACATGGTGGGAAGTCAAATATTATCCACAGTAAGGAGAGGTTGTCTGTGCATCTTTTCTTTCAATGGAGTCTATCTGCAAATGATGAAGTTCAATGACAGCCACGCAATCTGTGAAGGGTTTGAGGGTCTCTGTCTTGGGGCTGTTGTGTGTGAGGAGGTACCAGTGAAGACATGGCATCTGTTTTGTTAATTCCCAGAGTTTATTGTTGGCCTACATAAAATGAGTGTGCAAGTGTCTTATGTTTGGAGATCAGCTTGCTCAGAATCCCAATGGCCAGGTTGTGAGTTCGTCACTTGACTTTCCTATTGCATGATGATTCCTGTGAATGGAGGTTGTTATGCATAGATGTAAACTTGGCATTAGTGTGGCAGTGTAACATATCTTCCAAATTGCCCAGTGTGTTGAAGAAGGATGATGGTATCTCTGAGCTGATACTTTGATGACTGCGACGTTAATTGAGCTCCATATTGCTCATGGCCTTTCAGAACCTTTTATGTGTCTTCAAAGGATACGGGATGAGCAGAAAATCTCTTTGCCTGCATCTGTGTTGTGATCCTTGGGTTCTGAGAAGTCGTGCGTGCAGTGGTTTCTCTCTGCAGAGATAGCTTTCCTGTTGCATGATATTAGGACAGGGGAAAGTTCTGCCTGTCCAGAGACAGGGCAGGAGGAAATGTTCACTGTGGTATAGTTTGAAATGGCCAAAAGGTAGGTTTGAAAGTTGTCCTCGTTGTTAGATGAGGCCCACAGTTGTGGTTCTATGTGCAGAAGAGCTGCCCATGGCCACTCTATGTCTATAGCCTTGAGCCTTTCTGAACCTCTGTCCTCTTTTCCTTGGGTTTCCCTGGGTGGTGTTGATGGGAAGTGCTGATCCATGTCTGCATGAAGGAATGAAAGAAGGAACAGCATAAACCCCATCCATTCAGAGCAGCAAGTGAGACACGGCTTTGGCGTTTTCATCGTACGTGTAGGATCAGTGGAGAGTTTCTGGCCATTCAGTTTGTGCTGAGTAAAATGATAGAAGTTAAAAGTGCTGAACGTGAAACCTTTTGGTTTCTAGTCTGCAGAACAGACTCCGCACAGGATCAGGTTTGCAGCAAATACTGACTTCCCTTGGCAACTACATGAAGACAGAATTTTTGGTGTGAGGAAAATGAAATGGAAGTGAAAACTGAGTCTCTCAGAAGCACTTCTACTGAGATAAAGACCTTTGATAAAGCACTTGCAATTATGGCTTCATATTCCTAGGACATGAACAGGTCACAGAGTCAAAAAATTCATGAGAACTGACAAATTTCCAAAACCACCCTCCTTTACTAAGTAGTCCAAAGTAAGATCTTAGTATTCACTTGCGGGTTCAGAGCTCAGTGACTTCCAGGTTCTCTGGGAGATGAATTGTCAAGGCAGAGTTTTGGCAAAGCAGCTGGACATTCCAGTAGTCAAATATATGCCTCAGTGGGACCAGTCAGAGCTTTTGATTTAGTTTATTAATAATCAGATAGGACTGAGAGATTTGAGCTTCTGCTTTACAAAAGGAACTCATGGAGAAGAGTCACACACCCCCCTACCCATTGCTTACTCCAAGTGGATAACAAGTACTAAACCAGATCAACGAAATTTATTGCATAGTAGCAGTCACCTCTGATCCCCCTCTGGCAAGCTGGTACTCAGGAACATGGCACGACCTGGTGCAGAGTGCTGCTGGGCAATCCCACCTACCTGTGCGTTGTTCTTCTGTCTCTGAGGACTCCAAGACTGTGTGCCCCTCACTGTGGTTTCCTGCACTGCACAGGCCTGGATGTGTCACAGTAGTGAGTAACCTGCCCCGTCTTGGTTAGTGAGAGGTGTTTGCTTTGGCTTCTTTGGTTTCATTAAATGCTGCTGGGTTTTATTGTTCTGATTAAAGGTGTATGTGGCGCTGAGTAAAGTCATTCAGTGGAGGCAAAAGAAACCTAATAACCCTTTTAAATCACTACCACTTTCCTAGCATAACTCTTGAGACCACAGTGAGTTTCCAGGTGCTCTGGGGATGAGTGTTGAAGGCCAAGTTCTGTCAAAGCAATTGGAAATCACAGCACTGAAGTACCTGCCCAATGAGGTCAGTTGGAGGTTTTGGGTTTTTATGTCAATCATCTGAAACGATTGAAAAGCTTCCAGCTGGTCCTACTATCCTTAGATGAACTGGCCAGATGATGGGATTTTTGTTTAGGAGTTCCCAAAATGATGGAGATAGAAATGTGAAATCGATTGTTAGGGCAGGCCTTGGACTTTGAGGTTTCCCCCAAGAGCACTGAAGGTTTTTCTGGATGGAAGAACAGTCAGTGTCAGCATGTGCACAGGGCAAAGAATCTGCATGGTTCTGCACTTTCATTTTCCCTGCCAGGTATGTACAGTGACATTGCTCTGAGTTCAAGTCCACGAATTCTAGGCTTCAGATTTCTCCATCAGTGCTAGTTGTTATTCTAAATCAGAATCAAACCTGAGCATTTCAGAGTAAAATGAAATTCACTCTTTTGCGTGAGTGTATGCAAAATAACAGCCATGACCACGCACCACAGGTCGGTAAGCCTGCGCAGTCCTTGTCTCTGAGCATTTCCTAAACTTACGCCAAGGGTAGTGGGCTCTTGGTCTTAATTTCTCTACTTTGGCCCTTAGTGCCAATCTGTGTTTCTCTGAACGAATGGCATAATCTTGTGTTTTGGCTTTCTTGGCAGCAGACAGTGCAAAATGACACTTCCTGCATCATCAGCTGTCACACAAGTAGGCTCAATTGAGAGGCTCTTGCCATTCAACTTATGCTAGACAAAATGGTTCTGATGTGGTGAACCTCTGATTTCGGTTCATCACAGGTTCAGGTTCAGCTGAGAAGTTTTCTGTATGAAGCCTGCAGTGTCTGAAATGTAAGCTGGTTACAGAGAAGGCAGATCCTTCCTGTGTAAAATGAGATCCACTAATTCTTCACAACGGAGTCAGGGAAATGGGATTGATGCTGGATGTTGGAGATTTTTCTTTCCTGATTGTTTTTTTCCCAAAGCGATGTACGTCGACATTTTGCCTTTCTTCTATTTCCACTCAGAGCATACCATTAGCAATGGTACTTCTTGGTTCACCACGTGTTCAGTCTGAGCTGAGAAATTTTGTCTATGGAACGTGTGGTCTCTAAAATGGTATGAGGCACTCATGTTGAATGCAGATCCTTACAGTTTAGGCTGCGATTCTCTAATTATACATGATGGAGTCGGGAAAACGTGATTGGTGCTTGATACTTGAAATTTTCCTTTCCTGATCACTTTTTGCCAAACCAATGTATAACTTGGGACCTGGTTGACAACTGAACAAGAACCCATTGGTTAATTCTGTTTTGGTGTTGGACTCCCAAAGAAAACATGTGTGTGGCTCCAGGAAAGGGGAAGTTACAGATTCTTGCTCCCTAAGGAATATTCCTCCCTCCATGTGGAGTCCTATCTTTTGGTGGAAGACTGCTGCAAAAATGACAGCATTAGTGGGACAAGTTCATTTTGATGGAGCATGATTTCTTGGTTGTATTAGTGTCATTTTTTTCTCATTTTGTGTTCTGTCCGGGATGGTAGTTCCCTCTTCTTTATTGTTTCTCATCTGTCTTTTCTACAGAGTTGTAGAATAGAATCTATAAAAAAAAATCGTAGATTTTTTTTTTTGAACCTGTCATCTTCTTCTCTCCCTTTTTCCTCTCAAATTTGTACTTCGCTCTGGCTGATAGTGTTTAACAAGAAGGGTGTCCTATATGCTAGTTGGGATTTTTTTTTGTAATGGACTCCTGTACAGAGAGTGCATGTGCATTGCAGCCTGCTGCTGAGTTACTCTAGATGGTCTGTAGTGTAAGGTTATTAAAAATAAATTCCAAAGTGGTGGTTGAAGAAGGGGGAGAAATGAAGGCTGATTCAGAGTAGGCTCTGATGTGCAGGTGAAAAGTAACGAAGTCAAGAGGGAAGGGCAGTCCCTGAGGACGACTCTTATGAGGAGGAGTTTCATTGCTCCCTTGTGCTACTGGTTGCGGTTTGGAAATTCATGAGGCTGGTGGCATTCCAGTATGAGGTTGTTTTGGTCTGCAGAAAGACCGAGGGAAAAGTAATTCAAGCACAACTGCTATAAAAAGCTGTGGAATTCGTGATAAAGATTGTGCTTTTGGACTATTGCAACAAGACTAAGAATATTCTATACATCATATTAAAGAGAACTTTATGTCTCGATTATACCACCATTACGGAAACATGTTTCCTGTGCGGTAGAAATACGACCTCCCACGAGAGCCTCTGCCTTCCTGCTGGTAGTTGTCCCCTTGACAACCAAAAAAGAGATCGACTCGAGAAAAAGAAAGACCGGAGCTCACGGCTGGACGGACACCGCT
>NW_009602318.1:0-33813 GCF_000690535.1 Cariama cristata | reverse complement strand
AGGCTCCCCCCGGAGAGAGGCCGTTTCCCCGCCGCGCCGCTGCCATGGCCTCGGTGCCCTCCGCCGGCTGCCTCCTGGCCAAGAACCAGTACTACCGAAGTAAGTGCTCCGGGGGCTGCCGGCCGGGGGGCTCCTGGGGAGCGGGGCGGCTGAGCCCCCCGGGCCTCTCCCGAGGAGGTGTCTGGGTTGTTGGCGCTCGGGAAAAGTCAGAAAGTGTTTGGGGTGGTGCCTGGGTGAGCTGCAGGCAAAAGGGTGTCTGGTAGTTTTTAGTTGCTTGAATAGTGTTTCATTGTATCAAGGAACTTCAGTTTTGATGAGCATCTGCTTCTGGTTATTAATCTCTTTTTTTTCTTTTCCTATTTAGAATTGTTCATTAGGGATATGCAATTTTTTTATTTATAAAACGTGACATAGAAAAAGTGTTAGCCCAGCAAGTCCTGGCTTCTAGCTCTACTTGCAGGCTTAGACAGAACACAAAATCAACTCATGTTTTTGTTTCTAAATACCTGAAATAGTCACTGGTTAGAGAGTACGTGCGGTGTATTAGGATCCCTCTGTACAGGATGGACACCGTAGTGTGAGTATAGTATTTAGTTGCATCACAATGGAAAGCATAGCAGCTAGGTTATTTTGGACTTGAATAGTCAAGAACAGACTCATTTGTTTTGATAGCAATGTGTATGCGGTCATAAGACTTGTCTCTATTTTCAGTGAAAGTTATGCAAACAGATCCCGGTATGTTTTTAAGTGAGGAGTAAGTAGACTGAGAGATCAAGTTGTATACAAGTTTTTATCTAAACAATGGTAGTAGAGTGTACATAATATAGCATTAATACTTTGTAGCTAAGTAAACTTATCTGTTAGATTGTTTCCTCCAAGACAGCAGCTGGTCTGAAAAATTCTTGGCATAGAAATAGTGTACTCTCTGGAAGCATTTTTTTTTCATTATGTCTGTCTCTGTTTTCCACAAACAGCAAGACAGAACTCGGAATCCAGTGTTTCTTCCAGCTCCTCCTGCTGTTTGGATGCTGTGAACATTACAGACCAGGACAAAAGTTTTCATGGTATTGTTCCCTTCTTTCAAACAGTCTCCTAGTTTTGCCTGTTTGTCATTCAGCCAGTGTCTAATGGTGTCGGCTTTTTCTCCTTTGGCAGGGTTACCTGAGTTAATTGATAAATGTTGGTGGATAAAAAGCTTTTTCCACAGTGAACCATCTCCACCAACTGTTGGCAGAAAAACACTATCAGCAAGCAGGTAAGTCCTGTTTTTACAGTGATGGGGATAACTTACTCATTCCATTTTCCTTTTGGTAAAAGTGTTACTAAACAAGTCGTAATCAGCTAAAACAATCTGGGGGGTGCAGTGCTATTTTGATGACTTGAAAGTTACTGCAAGTGTATGGCTATAGAAGCTTCCCGTGTTTTAATTTTAATAAATGAACTTATGCTACTTCATGTTAAGCAGGTGCTAGTGACTATTACTGTTCTACATGTATAGTGATATTTATTTAATCCTCTACCTATAGCACTTGCACACCCGTTTGTGCAGTTTACTCATTTTACTTTATGTTAAAAAGCTGATATGCATGCATTCAAAAATACTTAGGCAGATAAATGTCTTTGAGGACAATATAAGGATAATCCTATTCGTAACCTTTTTATATATGTTTCTGCAGTACCAACAGTTGAATAGGACAGCATGCTGGCTTTACTGACTGAGATACTACGAACAAACTGGTTTTTCCAAGAGGCTTGGGATCTTCCTAATGTCTGAGTTCAGCTGCAAGAAGAAAACAAAACCCTTAGGAGAGCGGAAAAGTGTATTTTCAAAATATTTGTCAGTAGTTTAAACAATATTGCTTAATGGACATGTCCATGGCCTACGTTGTTCATTACAGAGTTGCTGTAATTTGAGATGTCTCTCTAATGGAAGTCACTAGGATTAAATATCCTGATGAACTTACTAGGATAGTTAGAGAAAAATGACAGTAAAAGTAAGATATTGTAGGTTTAGGAGGAGCATGTGTATTGAATGACTTTGCAATAGGTGATACTGTTAAGTTTTACCTTTAAGATATTGGCTCTATAGGCAGTCACACTGATGTAAACAAGATTCAGATATAGCAGTCCTACCCTGGACTGTATATGGTACATGTTTTCTATCAAGTATTTCTGTACCAGTTACAGGGAGTAAGTTTACAAGAATGCATGTTAATAGCTTTGCTTTTGTCCAAAGTAATTGTCCTAGTAATTGTCCAATTACATGAAGAAACTAATTAGTTTGGTCTCTTTGATCGAGCAGGGTGCATAGATCCAAACCTCAAATATCCAGGTGCAACTTTCATTCCTATCTAAGCATGTTGCTGTTTGAGGACAGAATAGAAGAGACAAGAAACCAGTGTATATCACGATTACTGATGTCTTCCAAGCAGAAGAGCAACCTTAATCAGAGTTGATACTCCTACCTCTGTTTTAGGTTACTCTCACCTGCTTTGCTGTAGCTTAAAGATCTACTAGTTCTCAAGCGACTAGTCCTATCAATATTTGCTGCTGTCTGTCGGCTTAGTTACCTGCTAGATCTGGCAAAGTGTTAATGTTATTAACCAAGTCTACCTCTGTCATGATTCATGCTCTTGAAAGATATTGTGACATAGCTTCATTTGGTCTTCAGCATTGCAAAGCAGTACATCAGATTGTTTATTCTACTGGGTATGACTGAAGTGCATCAGAGGTCATAGAAAATAACAAGTATTTGGCTGGATGATATCATTTCTGTAAATTATGTGTGTAACTTTCTGATGTACTATCACTAAACCTACCTGACCTTTGTCCGTCACTGGATAAACTAACAGCAAACACGAATGTAGCCAACGTTTTTCATTATAGGTTAATCGTTGTCATGGTGTTGTGGTTTAACCCCAGCTGGCAGCTAAGCACCACCCAGCTGCTCACTTACTCCCCTGCGGTTGGATGGGGGAGAGAATTCAAAGGCCTTGACTCTGTGTAAGTCTTGCTCAGCGACAGCTAAAACACCCCTGATTTATCAACGCTATTTCCAGCACAAATCCAGAACATACCCCCATACTAGCTACTATGAAGAAAATTAACTCTGTCCCAGCCGAATCCAGCACACATGGTTGTGCATAACTCCAAAGTATATCAAGCGTCTGCTTCAGGAAGCTTACAGTTTTGGTGGAGACGATGGATACATGGCACATGACAACAGAAAGGAACACAATTCTGAAAACATAGTTTCAGGAATCTTTAAATTGACTTGTTATGTATCTTACTTTACTGCTTTTGTGTCATATTTGTCCTTTCTCTTCAGTGTACAGAATGAACTATTTTTTATACTATCATTAGTAAAGATTTAATCGGTATTTGGTCTGACTTATTTTTGGCCTTTAGTAACAAAATAGTGTTCAGTGTTGCTTGTGGTATGGTTGGTGGGTGAGTTTTGGGCTTTTTGGGATGTATGGTGTTGTGGTTGGGTTTTTTTTTTCTTTTAAAGTGAAGTATTAGTAAAATTTTAAAATTCCTACAGAAGTCTGTGCTACGTGTATCACATTCTTCCTTTAGGCACTTTGATGTAAGGTGAAAAAGGAATGGTGGAATGTAAGCTAGGAAAAAGACCCTAACACCTTTTTCTATAACATCATGTTGTAAAGGAAGGGAAAAAGACAGACTTGCTAGTTGCAAGAAGGTGGTTGTGTCTCTCTTTGAAGATGCTTGAAGTCATAGAAGAAAGAAATGCTGTAGCCTTTATTGAACATGACAAACAATACAGGATTCAGAAACACTGTGAAAAAGTACAGTGACCAGCTTCCATGTTTCTCGCTGAGTTTAAGCTGCTTCTTTCCTTATATAGTCAGAAAGTGGGGTGTAGAACATGCTGAAAGAGCTGAGAAACTGGTAAGACCCTCAAAAAAACATTATTTTTTTTTGAGGCGGGAAGGCTGCAAGAACAAGAGGAGGGGCACTGCAAATTGTTTGCGTTCATCTGCTTAGGTTCTAGGAATGACTGGCTTTTGTAAAGTCATCATGGTGATGGAAAATTCTGTTCTGAAGAGCTGCCCTCACGCCATCCCCACCATCTTTTACTGTGATCAACTCAACATTGGAGTGGCACCACTACCAACTCATAGCTATTTGTGCCAGTTCTTCAAAGTATAGTTGCCCTGCAATGAAGTAATACTATTAAATAACATCCAATGTTGCTATGACAAACTTCTGAGAGACACAACGTTAAAGTGCTTGCTATCGAGGGGCTGCATTTTGTTACATCACGGTAATAAGGGAATGTCAATTTTCTTGAATTAAATGTCAATATAATGTAACTTTGTGGGGGGAAAACCATAATTCGAATTCTTTAAATAAAAGCTGAGAGAAATGTGAAGGGGAAACTATATAGTATAGTTGAAAGGCAGCTTAGAATAAGAAAAAGAGGAAAATAATATGATTTTAATACTTATCTGGGTAAGACTGGTATAAATGTTTAATCAAAGATTAATTGTAATAGAAAAAAATTGTTTCTTCTGTTAGAATAACTATAGGTAGAGATTTATTTTGATGAAGCTAATCTGTATATTGTTATCCACCTGGGAAAAAATTAAGTATCAGAAACAGGACTTGGCCCACTATGTAAATACTAAGTTAGATTCAACTATAGTCACCAAGATAGGAATGGAGGGGTGGACTTGAAAAAGCCTTTTTTTTTTTTGTGAAATGCACATATATCAGTGAAATTCAATAATGGGCTTCCATTTCTTTCCTAAAAGGAAAATGTAAGTCATAGTCTACTGGTCCTAGCAATACCCCATTTTAGGAGTCAAAATAAAAAAACAAATCTTACATTGTTTTCATTCAAGAAGGATGAAGTCTTCCTGTTGAGCACATTTAGAGAGAGATTCATTACCGTGAAGTATTTTTTTTCCCCATTTGTTGTGATTTGGAAGAAATACCATAAAGTTGCATTTGTTTTCAAGGATTTTCTTGCCTGTAAGCAATACTACGTATTGTGGATGGCCAATAGTAAGGATTAACTGTAAAGACTATTGCTATGAAATGAGATTTTTTTCAGTACACTAGCCTTTTCTGCAGAAGCAAGAATGATAAATGAACCCATTTAAGAAATAGGTTTTCAATATAAGAACAAATAGCAAATCAAATAGCAAATCAAACTCAATTTCAGTTGTTAGGAATAAGGAACTTTTATTCTAATATGCACAGTGATTAAGACTCCAATAAACAATGTGTTTTAACATTCCTTTGTAACTTCTTTGGAAGGGTCATTTCTGTTTGTGATATTACAACATTCTGGTATTTTAAAATATGTGCAAATCCCTCTTTTTTTCATCTTCACTAATTATGCATTATTTCTTCTCGAAAGCAGACTCTCTCTTATTGTCACTTCTCAACTCTTCTGTAAAGGAAAACCCAAGCAGGGTTCATTCAGCCATTTCTACCAGGATTAATGTAGTTTGCGAAACATTTCTCGGATTATTGCACTTACAGCTGGTGACTGTGAAAATTTTGACCATGACCATGTTCAGTCCTTCAGTGATGGAGGGATTGTGTCAGATTTCTCTTGTCATGCACTCCGTCATATGCCATTTTAAGCTGTTCTGGCAGTAACCGATGTGAAATACACTGTACATAATCACTGGAAGATAAGCCTTTGCAATAGAAAGAGGTTATCACTAATAGGGAAGAGAATCAGATCAGTATATTGGGAGTAAGTCAGGGGAAAAACAGCTTTTTTCCCTTTTTCCACCACTTTTCTCTCTCAGAAACTGTGGAGAAAGAAATCACTGTTTCCCAACCCTATGCCAAAAGAAAAGATTCGGCTCCCGGTTACAATACTCAGTGGTATGTTCAGAGACACTCTATTGACTTTTTATCAAAAATAGAGTTATAAAAGTTCTTGTAGTCATGATGACAGCACATGAGCTGGACAGAGATGTAATAGTTTTGTTAGATCATTTCATAACAGGAAAAAAAAAAGGGGCTTGTACACTGAAAAGGTTATTTCTTTTCTTAGCTGTCTCAGCCACTACATCTCCTTAAAACTTTGCCATCTTTGCCTTCAGTAAAATTAATAATTTTCACTTATACCTGTAAAGCAGAACCCATAATCTCACTTTACTTGTTTAGTTGAGGTAGCAGTATCAGGTGCAAGATAGAACTGTTTTGTCAGTTTGTGAGGTGCACTGACATACAGCCTCTACCCTAAGAGGACCGACAGGGCTGACTGGACGTCAGTCACCCTACTGGGATATCTCCTGGACAGGCTGAGGCCAAGATGTCTAGGAGAAAAGCATCAATACTGAGCATAACTGTTTAAAAAGACGTTATTCAGGTTTTGATTTGTTTGGGTTTTTTTCTGCTGTTGCTCTTTTTGCAAGGAATGAAAACCATCTCATCCCGACTTTGAAGTAATCAGTGATGGAGGGTCTGTAAAACACCCTAGTAAAATTTTCAGTGGTTGATCACGGTCACCTTTGAAGATCTTCCCCATTGCTGCTAACTTGAATTTCTCTATGAACAGAAGTTCAGGTGTTAGTCAAGAATGCAAGACTCAAATATCAAGCAAAAAAGTTTTAAAGTGCTGATTCCACCTCCTTTTCAAGGATCTTGACAGTGATTTCCGAAGAGGGTGTATCATTTTGTTTAATCTCCAGCTACACTGACTTCAAGTATTTCAGCACAATAGGAGTGGATCAGTAGGTGGAAGCAGCTGGAGACAATGCTTTTTGCTTCTATGAGTCAAAGCTAAAAGCCAGGCTGTTAGAGTACCTTTCCCACTCTGTAGTTTACTTATTTCAGATTGGGTGAGGACATACAAACTATTGCTAAGCCAAATGAGAAGGAAAAAAGTGATGGTGAGGTTTTGGCATGGCACAAAAATGTTGGCCAGTTTGAAATCTTGGAACCTCAACCACATGCTTGAACTCCATTCACTTGAAAATGGAATTTAATTAATAGATTCCTTAATAACAGACAAATTCACATATTTTTTAAATTTAATTTAAAAATAATTTTCAGTCATCTCTTTGATGACATGTATTGTGTAATTTTTTCTGTTTAATTCCATTGTCACATTACACAGAGAGTAGCTTCTTCACCTCAAAAAAAACACTTTAAATTTTGAATAAAATTTTGGAACCTATGACAGATTCTTACAATAAACTTATTTTACATATAATCTATCTTTCTAAGAACCTCTAAATTGCAAGTTTCACTGTCTCATAATAGTGCAGAATTGAAAGGATAATACTAGGGGTAAAATGCACAACGAAATAAGTTCCTTTGAATAGGTATTTTCCATCAGATTTTAACCAGGTTAATTTAATGCTGTCATGACTCCAGCTCAGACCTACCATACATTTAAGTTCAGGTGAAATCTAGAGTTACTATTGAATCACACCGACAGGACGCGTTAGCAGCTAGATAATTTCTCCATGGCAGTAGCAAATTAAGTGAAGTCTTGAATGTAAAAGGCAAGGTAAATGTATGTTGTATGTAGTAATCCCTTCATATTCTGTCACAATAATGCCTGCCTGCAAAATACACAATCAATTTGGGGAAAAAAGCCAAAACATTCCATCAAAAACCCCTCCTTGTTCTCATTCTGTGTTTCCCAGAAACATATTTTTCTAGGTGAAGTCTTAGTTGCTTTGTATTTCTTTCCAATGTCGTTGCAAAAGAATGACAAGCTGAAATGCATTAAGCAAACAGATTGTTACTTTCACTACTTATTTTCCCAGTTGTCATAATTATTGCTCTACATTAATCTTATGCCATTATTGCTTAATGTATTTAGTGGGGGAGTTGTTTGTTCCCTGTTTAGCTGTCACCATACTGTGAATCTAACAGGAGTGTTATCTGGAGGGGGCAGCTTTGTGGTGTAAACACTTTTTAAACACCTACACACCATTAAAACAGAGCTCCAGCAACTAAGAGGGTCAGCTCAGACCTTCTGAGATAAATGTGCGTAGGCTGTAACTCTCCCATGTAAAGACTGATTTTTATTCTGCATTTTTACAACATAGCATTGGACATCAATCTTGAAAGGCATCAACTGCTAGGCATTATAATATTATATGAGGCCTTTATGACTAATTCTGGAAATGGATGTCCTTTCACTTCCTTTTGGACATTAAAGCATCCACAGCATTTATTATACATTTTAAAGGAAGACTTGCCAATAGTAAGGATTTATTGACCAAACCATTCCTGAACTGAGAACAGGCCTTTTTCTGTACAATATCAGTCAAATACTATATCCTCCATATATTTAACTTGCTCATGCTCATAACATTTACTTCAGCCCCTGAACAGGAAGGTAATTTGAGATTTATTTAAACTAAAGACAATTCTTCTTCAATGTCACCTAATGCTGAGATCGACTGAGATCAAAAGTGCTTTTCATAATAAATAAATGTAAATTCATTGATGGTGGATTTAAAGTAAAATGTCAAAAAGGTCATGAAGGGAACAGTCGTGATTGATAGATAGATTATAAGTATTTGTAGGAGTTGCTATGGCTCAAAGAGTCACAGAGGTTAAGTTTATGTCAATGATTATTTACTCTCTCTCCTCTCCCCCAGTTACTCTCTGCACTAATTAAAAAAAAAAACACCAAACCAACGACAAACACCCTTTTAGCACTTACACAGGAATAATACAGAAATGAGATGGGCAGCCAGGGCAAACAGCAGTCTCTAATCCTAGAATGGGTCAGCCTATCTCCAGGATATACATCTTTCCATCTCCGGTTAAAAAAAAAACAAAATCAAAAGTATTTTCCTGAGGCCAGAAATAATCTAGACCATATTAGAAGCTCAGAAAGACCACGCAATGGTATCATTTATATTAAACCAACTCTCAAGTAAGGAAAATGGATTGAAAGAATTCACAGCCTTGCTGTAAAACAGGGGGTAGGATTGCAGCACAATCTTTTACCTCAATAAAACCTTGACTTTTTGGCTGAAAAATAACATCCCTGAAATATGTTGACAGGCTATGTTCCTGTGATGGCTAGTGGGAGTTTTGTTTAAGACCTCTTTTATGTGCTCATCTTCTCAGAAATTGCTTCTCTTGTTCCCCCCACCCACCCCTGTCCCGTTTTATGCACATGTTACATTAAAGTGGATTAAGTCTTTATGAGGAAAATGCTGATGGACTGCAGCCACGCAAAACCTCCTTGAGATGGACCCCAAGTGTGTATTTAATTCAAAATGTTGTGAATTTCAGGGCAAACATAATTTTTAAAAAATCTGTAGTATGTCAATGAAAGAACAGAAAAATATATGTCAAAACATTTTGCCTGGTCATAATAACAACTGTCACATGGAGATGTAGTGTGAGGTATAAGCTGAATTTAACATTAACCTGCAATATCAGAGAGAGCGAGCATATTACTGATCTCTGAGAAAGCAACATTAACTGCTGTAGTAAATTGCATATGGGGACTTGATTCTCCCTTCCTTTCAACAGACAGCACGAGCGGTGATGTCTCCGCTTAGACCAGAGCCATCAAATGGCAGGCTGAGAGGAGGTAAGGAGGATGAATAAACCATAACTGTCACTGGCAGCTGCAGATTATCAGAAAGAAAATCTGCAGGCTCCGCTGAGGTCTGGATCTAACATAACAAATTTCTTGACCCAGAACTACTGGAGATTGTCCACCATTTTACAGTAAAAGAGTCAGGCTTTTTTTTTTTTTTTTTTTTTTTTTTTTTTTTTTTTTTTTATTTTTGACAATAACAGTTTGTTTTTTTTTTTTTTTTTTTTTTTTTTTTTTTTTTTTTTTTTTTTTAAGCTGACAGACTTTAGTTATAGGTACTGAAATCTCTAATGAGCTGAAAATTTTGGGGCAAACAGATGCTGAGAGAGTGATGTTGTTAGTTTTCAGTTCCTGAGAATTTCTCTCTGAAACTTAGCTACATATATTATGATGATTTTGATATGCATTTAGTCTAAAATAATGTGAATTCATTAACTGAAGTTACTTTTTATTTACATAATTTGCAATATGAAGAATGACTATGCAGTTTAGGGCAGAACATATGTAAAGACATATTTTTAGTAGGATTTCAGCTACTTTAGTATCCATTTAGTTGATGAAAGGGATGCAATTTTAGCATGAACAAATAAAGGATATTTTTATGGTGTCTTTTCAGGATTGAAAAGACTGTTCACCTGAAAGTAAATTTCAGTTAATAAACCTCACTTCCATTTCCCTCATGAGGAGGAGTGACCTAGAAAGAGCACTGCTTATATTTGGCTACTGAAATACTGTACTACAAATACAGGATGAGGAGTTTATCTCACGTAGCTCCTTATTTCCAAGAAATCCAAGTGCCTCTAGTATTACAGAAGTCACTCAGGATGCTGCCGTTGAAGTTACTGTGCTGAGGCTTGCTTAGCACTGTTCTATAATTAGTTGGCAAGTCAATTCAACATTTATTTCAAGTGTATGAAGAAGAAGCAGATTCGTGAATAGATAATAGAGAATGCATACATTGTCTGAACGCATTAGTTTAAAAATGTTCTTAAAATACTGCTTTAATGAAAGCATGCATTTGACAATCTTAGATTATTTCCTTCGCAAGTCAACACATTATGTGCATTACACTTGCATTAAATTATTATACATCAGTTAAATAAAGGCCCTCATCACTGATGCTTCATTTTTATGAGCCTCCTACAGTAATGTGCATTAAGGCACATGGGAGAGAAGGAGAGAAATAATTCTTTGTACTTTCAGTGTTTATTGAACAGCACAGTTTTTGGGTCATCACAAAGAGGAGGCACAATCTGAGCAGTAGAAGCATCAGTAAAATCTCTGAGAATGTTCTTTTGAGACTTACCAAGGTTTCCTTTAGCATTGTCTAATTAGCCCTGCTTTCTGACACAGCATCAAATGAGGACACAAAGAGTTCTCAACTTGTGGGGTGGTGTGGGGTTTTTTCATGAGTTACACATTGAAAAATCAACAGATTGCAAAATGTACAGTCAGTATTTAAAGATATGGGAAGATAAATGTTTGAGAGAGGAAAGACAGGAGCAGAGAAGGTGGAATATAAACCCTCTGAGTTTAGCTTGCTTCTTCCTTCTGCAGTTTTCTGAAAATTTTGAAGTGACCATTTGTTATCAAATTGATTTTTTTTCCACGTTATGAATATTCCACTTTTGCCAGTCAAGACTCTGGCTGGACAGGAATGGGAATACTTAACATCAGTGGCTTGTAACATATGAGGTCTAAAATTTGGAATTAAAACCTAACATCAATAAGTACAAGCTTTTTCTCTCAATAACAGGTAAAACGCCCATTAAACAGCATAGTATGTATTCATTGAACTACAGCCCCTTCCCCCAAAATTAGCATTACTATATTATTGTATGCAACACAGTGTTTAGCATTTCCATAGAAACTTACTTGCATATTCTAACTTTTTTGACTGTGTAATCTTAAAACTGTACTAGCATCTTTTTTCTTTCATATAAAATGGGTAATGCTTCATGTATTTCGTAAAGCAATCTGTTTCATTTCCTAGTTCCCTGTCTTCAGTCTTGTATCAAATCACCAGAGCACCACTAATGATGCCTTTGCCTAATTAGTGGGACCTGTACTAGAATAAGTTTATAATCAAGAATGCTGTGTAATGGTGCTTGCATTTCTGCAGGGAAAATTGTTTCTGAACACACCGAATTCTTACAAAGCAATTTTCTTTTTCGTAGTAGATTGTTTCATTTTTGTGAAAAGACTCACTTTCATGCATGTTTTTGTGTGTACATATAAATTTACATTTAGGAATGATCATACATTGTATATTTTGATTGATTAATCAAAATTGTGCATATATTATGTCATCCTCCTTTCATATCTATCGCAGATTCCCCTGTGGCTGAGGGATCTGTCAACAAATTAAAGAATCCTTCAGTAAATCAACAGGAATCAGCAAATCCAGAGATGTTCCCAACATTATGCATGACTCTCTGCTAAGATATGTGCTGAACACTGTAGTAAAATCTGCAGTGTTACCTGCAGAAGTAGTAATGATCTTAAGTCATCGGATCATAATTTAAAAAAACTAGTATCTGTGTCAAAGTAGCCAACATCAACTCTACTGGCCCAAGGTGTTCTCTAGTTCTCTTATCTGATGGCAATAGCCCATATCTTACAACACAATAAGCCTCGGTTATCAAAGGTTTGTCATGTGCTTTGCTCAAAATTGAATCTTATTTCCACTAAAATAATGATTATAATCATAGTAACAACAATCATAATAATAAAGCCCTCACTTCTAGCCTACTCAGAGAGGTTGGCTGTATAAAGCATATTTCAGGAAAGATAAATTGTCTTGGTGCAGTTACACATTAAAGCTGGTTTTAAACTTAAAATTTTCTGTGGTTTAAAGATACATTTATTCTTGAACATACAATTTGCCCTTACATTTACCATGGACAAGTATACCCTTCCTTCTCATATGGTTATCATATTTAGGACATCAAAAATGAAATTCAATCAGGTTTCAAAGGCACTAAATGTTGCTAGAAGTCTTTTATAATGGGATTATCTTTTATTGGTGGATCTAGGCCTCAAAGAATTTCACCTGCTGGGTCTCAATGCTGTTCAACAGTGGGAAAAGGATCAACAGCTAAAATGACTGAGTAGAATAGCAGACTCTGAGATACACTATTTGGTGTAGTGTGTTGATGTATATTTATTTTTAGTGGCATAATGTCGTTACTCTTGTCTTTTTGTACATAGACCTTATCCTTTTCCTTTTAGAATTAATGCAATGTGGAAGTGACTATTTTTTTTGTTGAGCCCTTGTTATTCCTTACATGTGTTTCTGAGTGCGTGCACTTACAAATGCTGCAGGGATGACTAGTTTTTATGAAAATACGTCACTGAGGAGCCAACATGCAAATTTCAAATACTGCAGGTACTATAAATGGAAGTGAGAACAGCAGCTAAATTAAATCACTTCCCGTTGCTAAGCCATCTCCCACTCTAAAAGGATTCTGAAGCACATTTCATTCTAGAATAAATGATGTTGTTTGTTGTTTTTCTGTGAAGTTAAATTAAAAATTACTTCTTCAGCATAGACCAGAGAGGAGAAAAGTAGACGTGGAATATTGGTATCCAAACAGGATTTTGGTAAACAAACAGACAAACAAACAATATGGCCTGTCAGTGGTTGATTATGGTCACTCATTCACATTCTTTACTATACACTAGGTACCAATAATGTGCTCAGAACTGTGCAAAATGCGATTGCTGCATACTCTTTAAAGCTAGGAGTCAGACAGCATAGGTACTAAGAAGGAAGGATGTTTGTGAAATGCCTAGAGAAAAAAAAAATCATTGCAATTACTTTGTTTTAATAACCGATTTCTGTATCGCTTCAGTGGAAAATACCACATGACCTTTTAATGACTAAAAGTGTTTTATAACCTTTTCGGATAACTTCTAATAATGTCATGCCCTCCCTTGTCTGAATAATGTGATGTTCAGACAGCCATCTAAATTTGCCCAGATGAGATGATAGCTGTCCAGTTTATTTAAGTTTCCACTCAGTACACAGTTTATAAATCACAGATTCTCGTTGCCCTTTCACGGATCAAAATATATATACAAATATCTAATTTAGTCCATATGTCCTAATTATTTATGCACTCATGCTTGTACATGAGTGCAATTTGCATGCCAAACTTTTGAAATCCAGCCTGAAAGACCATTGAACCCATGGTCCATGACATAAGAGTCCATGGCCCTTGAAATTGGTGGGGGGAATAAAATAAAGAGATTAAAAATATTAGGAGAAAGGTATTTTTTCTTAGGACCCCTATGTTAGGATTCAAACTGGTTTACACCAGACTAGCCTCAATTTGGTTCAACTCAAATGATCTGCAATGATAAAGTAAACTCTCTCAGTCAGGAAAACTGCAATAAATAGTTACTTCCTTCCCTGCCACCCCAAAACCCACCTTAATGCAGAGTCCCTGAGAAGAGGCATGAGGCTAGTGAGGCTAAATAAGCAATGTGCCTGATGTCCATGGTTTTGGTCTGAGGCATCATCTCTCGATTTTTCAAGAACTTCTATGGTTTGTTTCCTGGGAGCTTCATGTCAACTTGTATCAGGATTTATGGCAGTTAATTTTGTCATCTACCACTTTCTTAAGCTAGGTGAAGACATGGGAGTGAAATCTGGTCTCACTGAAATCTTATCCAAGAGTCCATGAACAATTTTTCCTCAGTGTTTAGGCGAGAACTCTTTATGTCAGGAATGCAAATCAAATGGCTTTTGAGACAGCAAAGTCCTCTACCTTTGATGTGAGATAGTTTTTTCCCAGACTTATTCAGCGTAGTAACCACACATAGTTCCACAAAATTAACATGCGACATCTGAGTCGTCTTTAAGAATTTAACAGTCAATTTTGCAAAAGTCACTAATTTAGGGATAAAATGAAAGTCGAACAACAGTAAAAAAATCACACTCCTAAAAAAATGTGAAGAATAAAATGTCAGATTAGTCTGAAGGAGAAATCTGTGATCATGAATTACTGGTACAAGAAAAGCAAAGTGTCCACCTTTTAATAAAAAGTCAGTTCAGTGATGCTCACACACAATCACCAAGTGACTCCCATATTTCTTAATTTTTGACATTTCCAAATCAGGTGCAACAGGACTGAAACCTCTTCCAGCACAAAGGGATGTTTTGTTTGCATCATAATTTCTCCATCACTTTGCTGAAGTGTAATCTATATAGGAAAATAAAAGATACTTTAAGACTTAGACTGAAGGACTTTGTTCTGTGTTCAAAAAATTACATTTTGCCAAACATTGCCTCCAAACATGTCTAAGCTTAGATACCCTGTCTACCTCTGTTGATTGCATCGGGAACCTAAGGAGATCGGGTTTATAATTGAAGTCACTGAGCTAGGTGTCCAAGGTCTGAGCAGGAGTAGACTACCTGTGCGCAACAGCAACAATGCAATCAGAAGGATTCTCAAAATGGAGATAAACTTTATAACCATTTTATATCCAGTTTATATCCAACTTCAAAAGGCAGTCGCTTCTAAGCAGTTACCTTAAATATATTCTTATATCACAACAACATTGTAGAACTGTTTAGAAGTGGTTCCATGGGGATTTTTTTGTCCTTTTTTTTTTTTTTCTTCTTTTTTTCTTTTTCATTTTACTGAACTTCCATTGTATTTATATATAAGCAGAGGGGATGTGATACTCTTACTGTTGGTTCCAGCACGTTTGGCTGAAAGTTATGCTTTTAATAGAATGGGACACAGGCCTCTCTTTCAAGGTTTACTAGAGAGAATCGGTGATGGAGATAAAACAGGAATATTTTGGAAATTAATCTGTTTTAACATAAAAAATTTGTAGGGAACTGTATTTTTACAAGGCTCCCATCAGTGGTGGTGTGTCAGGCTGTAGGTTCATGTTAAACAAATAAGGCATGTTCTAAGGGATATTGAATGCAACAGACTTCTCTGGACCTCAGTGGTCAGGGTGAATACCAGGTGACACAGTAAAGGGCATTAAGCAGATAGTAGAACAGCTTCAAGTAAGATGAAATGCTATGGCAATGTAACAAAATAAATGGAGAAGGATTAAGCAATCTCTATTCATTTTGTACTTGCAAGAAATAGTTGTCATAAAAAATTAGAAAGTCATAGGCAGCCTTCCAGAAAACACTTTGAAGCTCTTGTGGTCTTAATAGTTACCCAGAATGGAGGAGAGTAATCCTGAAAATCTACTATATATATGTGAGTCATCATTAAATAAGAAACATAAAAGGGACAATGTTTGATAATACTAAGAGAGAAAATATCCATCTTTTGGTTAAAAATGGGACATATCTTCAAGAGCACTTGGAGCAACAGTGGATGAAATCCTCTGAGAAATCATTTGAGGCTATTTCCCAAGGATAAGTAAGCCCTCAACACAAAGTGTATATATGTGAAGGCTCTTTTATTCATTCATTTTCCCTGGAAGCATTTCCTCCTTTCTAATTAGCAGTTGAAAGAGGCGTAAATAGATTTTTTGCCACATATGTTGTTTACCAGAGAAAAATATGAGGCTCTCTAGTCACTGGACAAAGTAAAACCAGGGAAGAAGCTGACCTAAGAGAGGCCTGAAATGGGCATCAGCCCTGGCAGGTTACCACAAGCTCCAGCACTTAAATTTAAGAAGTACTAACTCAGTGCTGCTGATGTTGAGCCTTGGGAAACAAGAGCCACAGAGTAGTCTCGAAGCCTCAGAGACAGATTGAAAACAGTAAAGACAGTGTTCGTATGAACTTTCTAAAGAGCTGATGGTCCAGGCCGAGCTCAAGAAAGGGGAATTGTGCAGCAGTGACATTAAGACATGACATGGGAGCAGTTACTTCACCAGCTTATGCAAGGGAGAAAGCTAATCACTGTGGCAAATCCATGCCTGTTTCTGAGGTCCATCTCTTAGTTAAATTTATGAAGGAAGATTTTGCTCTTGTACGGGGCAATGCTACGTGTGGAGCAGCTGCATTTGCAGCAATTCTGTACTGTCCAGACACACTGAAATCAAGAGTTCACTTGGTGTTGCTACTGTTCATGAGAACCAACTCATGCTGTTTCATGAGAACCAACTGTCTTCATAGGAATCTTATGATAGAACCTTCTGAAGGAAAAATCCTTCATTAAGTTAAGAATTAACAGTTAAGAATTAAATTAACAGTTAAGAATTAATGTAATTAACGTAATTTCTGCAGAACTATGTCCATACCATGTTCATGTCCTGCCACAGCCTGAAAATATTCTTTTTCATGAAACCTTACCTGCAAGGTGCATGACCCAGATGGAATCACTGGAATATGGGAGAAATACGCCTCCTGACATTAGAAGGAGGAAGCTTAAGGTGATAGTACTGAAAAAGACCTCAGAAAAGTAGGAAATACAATTTTATTTATTGCTGTACTGTATTGCACTCCAAATCTGGCCTTGTTGCACAGACATTTGGATAAAGTGTTTGTTAGAAGGAAAAAATAGTAATTTACTGGAATCTTGTTATAGGGTAACACTTGCATGGAGAATCAAATCTCCTAAGCAGAATGGCTAATGGCTGTCCAGCGGTCAGGGGTGGCTTAATCACAAGGGTCCTTACAGCGGAGCATTCAGCCAAATTAGGAGAGACTCCTCAAACTACCATTTTGCTCTGTTCTTACAGTCCAGCTGGCTAGGATGCTATGTGACCATCCCAGCACATACATCATTCATTGCTATTGATACATCTTAGCTACACACAAAGCACCTCTCAAGGACTACATTCAGAAGACTGTTCTATTGACTTTGACAAAGGTCTTATCTATGCACAATCTGATACTTCTGCAGTAATGACACTTTGGGACGCTCCACCCGGGATGTTAATCAACACATTTAGGCATACAAATTGGGCTAGACACAGCGGGAGTTGCCTTGGGGCAATTTCTGCAACCATTCAAAATTCCCAACTGAAGGGCTCATGTAACCATCAGTCAAATACTTAATGTGAAGGTTCAGTTAGTTTTCAAGTTGGTCCATTGCCTCAAGCTGATCTGTTGTCTCACCTACGCAGATGACTGGCTGGGGAGTTCCTGAACCACTCAAGGAATTAAGCGTGCACTGGGCATGCATATGGGCACAGCACCAGCACCCAGCTACCCCACAATTATAACTTAAGAGCAAACTTTATTTTCATATTTAGAACGTACTTTCAACTTGTGTCCCATAGCCACAGCCTGAGTATTCAGAGAGACCATGTTATCAAAGTGAATGATAAATATTCTGCATATATTTGTGGTGAAATTGTTCTTTGAATTTTTTAGACACATTTCTACAAGTCTGATAAAGAAAAAGGAGCTAAAAGGACAGTCTTTTGAAAGCCTTGATAGGTGCAAAGATTGTTAATTGAAAAAGACAAATATTTATAGGCTGATAGTTCTTGTTTCAATAAATGATAAACAAGTGACCAAAGAAAAAAACCCAAACCCAAACCTAGCAATATTGATGTATTTGGAAGATATCAAGACCAGGAAAAGAGGTTAGCTCAATAAAAAATGTGCAACAACAGAAAATAATGGATTTATTTAATGAGAATCTTCCGACATAAGAAATATAAACCTTTCTATTAATTCACAAATTGCTGCTAGAAATTAAGAGCTTGCTTGCTATATAAAACAAGTAGAGATGGCAATGTTAATAAAGTGGAGGGAACAGCCGTGGCAGGGAGCAAACCAAGGAGGCAACCAGCTTCTGCATAGTTTATGGAAACCAGCTGTCTCCAGGGAAAAGGGATTAACTGTGGACAGTAACAACGGCTGTTATTTGCATAGTTTTCTTTTTAAGATGAGAAAGCTTAAATTGTTCAAACCCAGTGAACATGAGAGCATACCAACTGCTCTTAAACTGTGAAGCAGCTTCTCAGGGCTACATCAGCACTTACTCGAGAATTAGAGTTACAAACATGCAGATGTAGAACAGCTGGCTTCCAGGATGTGGCTTGATGTTAGTGTAGACATGGTGGCGTGCGGAAAACGGACCCCACAATCTGTACGACTGTACAGTAGGTATGTTTATTCGGCACTGGGCAGCACGGGGGGTAGCCCCACCAAAGTCGTATGCACCCCACATGGTGACCTGCTTCACACTTATACAGGTAAGTGTTACATGTACATGAGATTTCCCAACATGCCTGTACATATGGCTGACCTATCCCCACTTCGTATTGAAATTAGTCCCGAGAAGTCATTTCCATGGACTCCTCCCGATTGCGCTTGCGCAGTGCCTCCTCGTGGTGGTCGTCGGGGGTCGTGGAGATGAAGGCTGATGGCTCCTCTTCATCACCACTAGTAATCTCTTGCTCTTGCACAAACTCAGTTCCTCCCCGACTCTTGCTTCAGGATAGGTTTTAACAGGTCCTTACGGCAAGTTTCTGATCTTTATCGGGAACTGTCCTTTGTGAGGAGCTGCAAAACTTCCTGCCTCACTTAATTTACACAATAGTTCAGAAATCATTAAGTCACACCTTTAAGCCACACCTGCTAATTCAATTCCTAGGGCTATACAACACCTTATCTGCTAAGATTCCCTTAACTCCTTCTCTGAATGGACCATGTCTGAGCCAGATCCAAAGTACAAATCACGTTAACTTGTTTCTATAGGCTAGTCTACTGTGGTTGCCTCCTGGGTCCACTTTAGGCAGTAAAAAGCTGTACTGTTTTATTAGAAATATTTATAGTGGCTTTGAATACGGCATTGTTTTATTAGAATACTGTGATTTTCAGAACTTGTAGTTCCATTATGCCTCCTGAGATGAAATTCTGGACTGACTATCTCAAAATTATCATTCATCTTAAAATTTCCAATTTCACTTAACTAAACTTCCAGTGATTATGAATCTGACCAATACTAGTCCATGGTAACTTGTTTTACACCCAAAGCCACTTTCTCTTCTGAAAAAGAGAGTGAAGCAGTACCACAAAAGCTCTGAAGATGTGTACGTCTGTGCTGTGCCTGTGAAAAGTTAACGTTCTCAGCCTTTGCTCTCATGTGTGACTGAGGAGATTGAAGAGCATTAGACATACTTTAGATCTGCTGTCAAATACTGAGGATCGGAGTACTTTTAAACTGTCTGTAGATGCAAAGAACAATTCTTCTGGTTAAGCCAAGGTTATGATACCTGCTGTAAAACTGACCTTTTCTATTATTGATAATACCATTTATTTTTTTTAAGATAGATTGTTTAAGACTCCTTGAAAACTGTATGAGAGCTCTCCTTTAAAAAAACTGCGTGAAGTAACATGGAATCCAAGCCATTTTTATCTGCCTGAAAGGTGATAAAACTTTTCTTATTTTTGGAAAAATGTCAGATGAAACAATAATTTTTTTTTTTGTGAAAACCCATTCTCATCAAATTTTCAGTGGTTAGGATTCTCAGGTCTAATATTAATACTTCCTATCTTTAAGTACCCTCTTGTGTTCTGGCTAGAAATAAAACTTTAGACCAGACAAACGTAACTTTACTTTTCTTTCATCCTTTCTCCCATTTCCCTTTCAAATGACTACTCAAATATTTCTGAAAATTATGATCACTTCAGTAAGAGAAGTTAACTTTGTTCCAGCCTCCTGTCTCTCCCTTTGTTTGATTTTCTATTTTTTGGAAAACTTTTCCAAAGTTTTTGTGTTGTTCCTAGTGATAGACAGATGCATTTCTAAAATGTCTCTTCCTCTCACCCACTTGACAATAATCTAGTTTAAGCATAAAGCAAACAGGTCCATCTTTGATGGGTGGCTTTCTTGTGTTCAGGATGTAAAGCTAGAAATAATTTATCATCTGTAAAACTAAACTTTTCTTTCTGAAAAAAAGGTCTGATGCACTTCTGCTCCTAGAAATAGATTTTGATTTTTTTCCCCCCCATATGTAAGGAAGTCCACACCCACAATTTATTAGCACTTACACAACTAATCCTGACAACTTTACCAGAACAAGACATGCAGGATCAGACCTTATGATTCATTTATAACTTGCTATTGTGAGTTTTTTCCTGATGTTAAGTGGAATTAGAGTCCTTACTGACAGCAAAAGAAAAAACTCCTTTAAGTTATTTTAAGCTAGCTTCAAACTAGGTTTTTAATTAAATGACTTTGCTTTTCTCTCACCTTGGCTTGCTATCTCAGGTAAGAAGCTGTGGGTACTCAGATTAGAGTTAATGAAGCATATTTTTAAAACAATTCTGACCATAGTTTAAATTTTGCTTCAGGCTCCTAGTCCGGACTCCAGGCTTCAGTATTGTATGCAGCCCTGAGTGAAATCTCTAAATCTCAAACTCTCCACCATCTGTTCTTTGTCAGAGACTACTAACATCAGCTCAAACTAAAAGTAATTATTATACATGAATGAACTGAAACAAGTTGCTTTTCCACAGGCTTTAATATTACAACATTTGTTAGAAGTATCAAAGGCAGTGCTTGTAGAATATTGTACAGGAATTAAAAAATTTGAACAGAAAATCCCATTCTCAGATCCACCCAAAGATTTGCTATTCATTCAGAACCTAAAATTACCTAAACACATATTAAAAATACGTAATAGAAGTTAACAGACTCTTTGTAAGTCTTGAAGGCCACCAACATTTGTTAGAAGTATCAAAGGCAGTGCTTGTAGAATATTGTACAGGAATTAAAAAATTTGAACACCAATTAAAAAATTTCAATTAAAAAATGGAAGGCCACCTCCTTTGAAACATTCAGATTTGACGGGTTATAATATTTTGGGGCTGTTCCATAATATTGGCTTTAAAGTCCCTCCTCTCCACAGTGAACTCGTAAATTAAGGTAACAAGCAAGGGTTTAAACTATTTGTCATCTGCTGTGCATGCTTTATAGTATTTACTGCCTTCAGAAACTTCTGAAGTAATAATCATCACTTAATTAAAACAGTTTTGCTCTATCATACTTTGTATATACACAATCACTGTGCAATAGTCATTGAGCTTTCTGAAAAGAAACATTGGCACATGAAGAAAGAGCTTTTGAGGTTTAAATAAAATAAAACTGTTGACTTAATTTGACTCAATAAGATCATTACTGAGCTAGGAAATTTACTGAATTAAAGGAAATTTAAATATATTGTGATGTTTATGCATGTCTTTATTCAGATAGCCAATCACATGAATAATGATCAGGAGTCATTATTAGGAATCTTCTCTCTAGAAGAAGCGATCACTATTATTGAGTTTATATGCATCACAATTCCTCCACAGGTGGGTGAATTAGCCACGGGAAAGACATCTCAGTGTGTGTGCCAGCGTGTGTTTGTGTGAACATTGAGGTTGTTGGGTGGGAAGAAGCAGAGGGAACATGGAAAGGAAACTGCAATGGGGAGCACACGCACAGTCAGGCTTCCAAGATGACGAAAAGACAGATGCTTCCTATGGACCCTGTGGGGACATTATTTCCTGTAACCCCAAATGCCAGTGGAAGCTGCTGGACCGAGATTAAGTTTGGAGCAACCTGCAAGGGCCCACTGGCTGTGAAGGATGTACGTGTTCCCAAAGCATTTTATTTTGATCTGCCAATAGATCAGAAACTTGCCATGCTTAGAAAGCTTTTCTACCTTGTGTTCCTTTTGACATGTTCTCCTTAAGAAAAATAGGAGACAGATTCCTCTCAAGGCTTAGGTTGAATTTAGGTCCTGTGACAAAGTATTTCACTTTTTTTCCAGGATATTATTTATCCTAATTTCAGACATAGCCATTGTCAGATAGCCATAAATCACAGGTCCACATTTTCAGTCCTGAATTCTTAAACCCACACATCTTAAAATACATGCTGGTCATTGATTTGCCAAATTCAAGGTCTGCCAAAAAAATTCTAAAGTCTGTTCCTTCAGAGAGATCTCTCTTGAGGTCTCTTTTTGCAACTGAAAAGCACAATTAAGGTACTATTGAAGGTTAAATAAAAGTAATGTCAATAACATCTCCTCCTATAAATGAGCGAGAAATTGTTTCTGCAGAGTGCTGAGGCACTATAATGAACTATAGGGAAGAAATGCTTAGCTCTTTAAATGAGCTTTGGGAGCACTGCAGTATTAGCTATTAGGGACTGAATTTACCTTAAACTTGTCTTCACCCATCCACGTAGATTCATTTCATGAAAGCTAAAAACTCTAGAGCTTAAGGTGGAAAACGGACCCATCCAACCCACAGAAAACTTATCTCTCTCATAATCTGCCTGCGTCTCTCCATAGGCAGACAGAAGTGTTGTGAGACTCATGAGGGCCAGGGCACAGAGCAGAAAGAGTTGAAAGCCCTCATCTTTCATTTACCTGCCAGATGGCAAGCATTGCTGTTTAACTCAGGCTGATGACTGCTACACCTCCTCTCAACAACTGCCAGAGTTGTAGGAAGCGGTGACATGTTAAAGCTAGACTATCAGAGGGAACTGTGGTTACTCCTCACCCTTGGGAGGAGTGTATCTGCAGTACGGACATTTTCATATGGACAGAAATTTGAACTTCTGGCTTTTTTTAAATAGAGACTACACACATCTGTCTGGATAGGTGCTGCATGGGAAGTGTTCCTGTGCTTTTATCCTTTTGTAAAAAAAGACATAATTTAGCACAGACACTTTAATATTCAGTCTTGATCTGTAGTGAGACTACAGAATTTTGGCTGACCTCAATAGGAGTTGTATACCCCACAGGCAAAACTGTGCTCAGTCTGCTTAATGTCAAGGAAATTAACTTTATTCAGAACTTTCTTATGCTTTAGTAAGTCCTGAGTGGTTTAAAACTGAATCTTTAAGAGAAGGCATAGGCATAGGCAGCCAACACAGATTTTCAACTGGGTTGATGGGATGCAGGATGCAGCAAGTTAAAGAGCTTTCTGCTTTAATACATATTTTCACATGTTCATGTTCCATTGTACCACTTGTTCCAAAAAAGCAATCTTAATCATTATTTGCTTTGTATTCCACAAGTATCCTTGGCAATCTATTGCAAATACTCTGATAAAATAATCAAGATTGATTATATAGAAGAGTTAGGTTTGATTAAGAAGTAGAAAACTGTAAAGCATAATGTATAAGTTAGGACTGTTAAGTTTGAAATAGGTAACCATAGAAACCTCACCAGGTAGTTACTGGATTTTTCTATGTTTTGTTTTAAGAAACTAAGGAAATCATCATGAATACTAGTTATGTACAATGGACATCAGTTATGCTGCTTGGAAATCCCCTTACCCTTCCCATCTTGATTTCAATATCAAGGATTCCTATCAGTAGAGCTAAGTGGAACTGACTAATGATTTTTTTAGGGTAAGAATATTGATAAGGTCGTATGACTAACAAAACCAATCAATTTAAAGGTGAAATTTAAGAGCGAGCATATTATGTGGTTTTATGTAAAAAAAAATTATGTAACAATGACTTGGCAGAAAAAATGTACAAAAACTGATGGATTTTGATGCTAAGGTGGCCATGGTTGGAGGAGCTATCCCCCATGTCCCCAGCGCCGAAATAAAGAAGTGCCTGCTTATCTGCCTCAAGTAGACGAGTTTCCTTCCCGATTGCTAACAAACCTATCATCACTCAAAGCAGAGAAGATACTTCATTTTTCCCCTTATAAGAGCTAGAAAGATAGATACTGTCATAAAAGAAACAGTTCTTAAAGTGAAATTTTTGCTAAAGAAAAAAAAAGACACAGGAAGAATTCAGTAACAAGTTAGCTCTGAACAACCATTTCATGATCAAACTACAAGGACCTAAATTTAGCTTTGCCTACATTGATCTGGACTGGTGAAAAGCCACTGTACTCTTTGAGGCACAAGAGGGTTTATAGAAATAAACATACCTAACTAAGCTGTGCTTATTACCAAGGTTTATATTCTAATTTTAAGCACTACCTTTTTCTTCTGTTTAAACAACAGCAACCAATGATATGGATATTATATTAGATAAGATACAGGTGATCTTATAAGTCTCATTAAATTAAAACCCAACAGATTACTGGGTTTGCATGTGTTCATTATGTATGGTACCTTTTTGAAGCAGTTATCGGAATAGAGTTTTTCTGAGTAACCTAATTTTCAATTTATTTTGCATGACTATTAAGTACAGCTAGCAATACAGGCACACAAAAAGATTTTAAAAGAAACTATAATTGAATTGAGGCGCGCACATGTTTCTGCAGGTGGTCAAACTGTTTCGCATATTCCTGAGAATGAGCTTGATTGTGTATTCACTATTTGAACACCAGTTGAGAGCATTTGTTCCTCTTCTTGTTGAAAGCATCTGCTGCTGCTGCTGCTACAGGCATCATTTAAATTTATTGTTGCTATCACCAAATACATTTTAATATGTTAATTTTAATGTTGTACATGGGCATTTAAAAAATTTTTTATTCATGTGTCTTTAAATTTAGAATTTGATTTATATTGACAGTATTACTTGCATAAGGAATTTTTATGTTCTGATGCTCTGTAGAATGTTTTAATATCTAGTTTAAAGACTTGTCAGCTGTTAGAGAACCAGAGGCTTTTCTCTGGCACTATAGCCTGAAAGGGAAAAGGTGATAACTTGCTTCTGTAATACTTCTGAATGAGCCAAATAAAGATATTTGTCTTGAATACACATAATTATAATATGTAGGCACCATTGCAGAAGAGCAGTTTTAGTCCATTAGAATCTGAAACAAGTACTTTTAATTTTTTTTTGTTTTATTGCAGCAAAAGAATGGGTAGAAAACAATAAATTGCCATAGCCATATATATTTTTTATTTAAAACTGTGTTTCAGATTTTCATTTCAGAATACACAGTGGCCCAAAAGAGAAATACTTTCAAAGTACCATCACTGGAACAACCTATTGTAGTTAAAAACTGAGACAAAATTGATAGCACAGATACCGTTGCACTGCATCTGCGCTTTTCAGCTTTGCCTTCTGTTGTGTACAGCGAGGTCCCATTGAAAAGCTGATCCACAGTAAATATTTTTTTAATTTGCCTGTGATGTGGAGCTTTAATAAAGCATCAAGTTCTCTCTACAATTAGCTAGGAGGTACATTGCACCCTATACAATACAGCCTCAGTAATATTTACATAGTTTTTCCCCTTCTTGCTTTGATTATGAGACAGTTCAGGTGGATATGAAACCTACAGCCTTAAGAAAAAAATGAAATAGAACATGATGTATAAGTAACTCTGCTAAGAAGATGGCTGCAGACTTTTTCTCTGCTCACTACCTGATCTTACAATGCCTCAGAAAGCTTCTAAAGGACTAATGGATTCCCATGGGTAATAAGGAAAACTTAAGCTCTTTCTTTCCTTGCTCCAAGTGCAAAATACTATTCTTTACTGAAGCTTTTTAAAACATGGTATATAATGAGGCATCAAGACGAAAACCCCTCTCACACAAAGCAAGAAAGCCCAAGGAACTGCTCTGTAAGACTGCTTCTTCAAGGAGTGGTTAATAACCTGATTAGCAGTAGCCAAAATAAATATTCCACAGCTGAAGCGCAAGCGAAGATTCAATGCTGTGTCCTGAATCTGGAGAACTTTTTATATTGGCTAGCGACTATAGCAAAATAAATTACTTGTGGTTTCCATTTTGGTACCGAATGTACTTCATTCATTAAGTACTCAAGTATTCAGAAAAAATATGCCAATGAAAACACTTTACGTATACATAGATATCACTCTTGGAGGAAATACTTTGCACCCAGAAAAAGAGCTGAATTAGCATATCTGCAAGACAGGGAAAAGTGACAGATTGCTTTCTATAAAGCAATCGCACAACTCATGCTGGCAACTGTTTGGTATGCTACAGTAGTATTGATCCAGGGGCCACGTCACAATCAATCAGACTCTCAGAGGACTGTGAAAGAATTGCAAATGCTTAAGTTAACTAAGCACACAGTAAAAAGTTTTGTTGAAATAAAAAGTGACTGCTTTCAGCTGCAGATACCTTCCACCTATTTTTTACCTTAGCTTGCTTGAAAAAATAATTATGGGAACTTAATAACTGTTTCAAAATACTGAGATCATAAACCAGCTCTCTAAGGGTGCTGTTCCCTAACAGTTATGTCAAGTCACATCAGAGTAACAAAATGTGCCAAAACAAATCTCATAAACCATTACTTAATTCTAAGTTTCTCTCAGAATAGTAAACAACTCCTACACCATTTTTACAAGGAAAATCAAGGTGCAAGACCATTGGCTACTAATACAGATCAGCAATATATATGTATATGTGCCTACTCCCCTGTCTCTGTATCACTATTTGCCCTGTGGGCATCACCTTTGTTAGGACTGGGACTTCCTTTACATGAGTGTCATAAAGAACTCCACGTTGAGGTTGCTGTAACTCGCTAGAAATGTCTGCCATTATCTGTGCCTCTACCTGGTGTCATCAGTGTAGACTTACTGTCCCTTTCTGTTCTTCTCCCCACTTCTCATCCCCTCCCATTCTGTTTTGTTATGCCAAGAGCAGGCTTGGGCACATGCTCCTTAACACTGTGCAACAGCCTGGCTCTACGTGACATTCTGGCATGGACAAATCAGTCTTTTGTAAGTGCACCTGAATCTTTCTCTCTTTTTTTTTACCCCATATTTGGTCTGATTTTTGTCAAGTGGAAAGGAGTTGCAGGTCACAGGAAGATATTTTACTATTAATCCTTCCACACCTGTCTATTCACATGTACCTTCTCTGTTACAACTTGTAATGTCACTTTTAGTGAAACATGGATATTTTTGTTTACTATCTTTAATCAGAGTCTTACCTTTCAGATGCAAATTTATTAGAACGAGAAGCTCTGCTCTAGGTGGTGTATATTCCAGGTTGTAAGGAACTAAAATTTCAACTGCAATTTCTAAAAGAAAGTTCTATATCTCATCTAAAGGCTTCCCCCCAAAAAAGGTTATACAAAACCCTTTCTTGAACATTTTTAAAACTAGACTTTGCCTGATATATTGTTGTAAACTAATTTTAAAAGTCCTCTAGAAATAAATTTTCTAAGATTTGATTCACCCTAGCGGGTTTGTACCATCATCTAAGGTTTCTCCATACTTCCTCTCAAGAGCAGGTCTGCAGATCAAGACCTTACCTGATAGTATAGGCTTATTTCAAAGCCTTACCAGAAACAATGTGAGCTAAAATTCAAAGCCTCAGACACTGCTGCATTATTTTTAATTGAATAGTCATCAGTAAACTTTATTAAATGTACATTAATAGAACAGTTTCTGCTAAGAATGATAGCATGTTTCTCATAAGCAGGTGTAAACTGAATAAAAGCAAAACACTATTAATGTGTGTTTGAGTGCTTAAAGGAATTCACTGTTCAAAATCATCACGGCAGAATTACATTTATCTTTGAATATATGATTGAATATAATCTAACACGTGAGAATTTTTTGTTAAAATACTTGTCTACATTGTTAAGTATTGCCTGCAGAGATATATACACAATAATGCCATTAACAAGAACTGCACTCCTACATGCAATTTCCCTTTGAGGTCTTAACCTAGCTCTGGTTTAAATAGCCAAAACACTTCACTGTGAAAATTAGCAGAGGAGACATGTGGAACACATTTTAAGAAGCTGGAAATCACTGAGGGCTAGGTGATGACTCAGATGATAAGAGATGAAAACTCCCTTAATGCCTGCAAGGAGTCTTACTCAAATTTGGGTTTAGGTATGTGACTCACAGGAGATTTAGCCATGTTCCCAGCATTCACTGGTGAGAGTAGCTGTGCAAGCATGCTAATCCAGTGGTCTTCTACTGTAGTAAAGTGAAACTGCTGATGCAGAAAACAGTGATGACCGAGAAGGTCTTCTGTGTAACTCAGTATCTGAAACAAATTTCAGCCATGTCTAGTAAGGTGACAGAGCTTTTATGAAACAGAAAGATGGTACATTAACTCCCTAGCCCAGGAGGAAAGAAACCCTCTACTAGCCCACTACTTGGACAGCTTCTAGAGTAGCTTTGGGAACCACAGAATAGCTGGTCAAAAACTAAATAGAAGCAGTCAGAAAATTGGTTGAGAGAAATGAACCCAGTGATAGGAAAATAGGATTTAGTGAGCCAGTTATCACCTTCCTGCCTATCAGATCATTTGACCTTCTCTAAAGACTTTGATGTATAGCATGATGCATTAAGTTGTTCCTTGAATGGGAATAACCCAGAAAACAAAACAAAACAGAAAAAATCCCACTTCATTTGCTGAAACTATGGGGGCAGCTGAAGCACTATGACCTTCAGTGAGGTCAGTTACTTTCTCTAGGTAACCATAACTATGTTACATGGAAAAGAATATCAAGCAATCCCCGGAAAAAAAAATGAAAGGACCACCTGGCAATCTCAGGACTTTGGAACAGTATTACCCACCTACTGACAAAAAAAACTGAATGGAAATGTGCATACTGGGAGCTGAACTGTGATGGTGTACAGAAGATCAACCTTTTGGATGGCACAGGGATATGACATAACATGTCACAATATCTATTTATCATTCAGCCAGAAAGACTTGCTATGTTTTCCGTCACAAGTATAGTTTTTCATGTTTGAAAAGCAGATTTGGTGCTCAGAACCATAGGAATATTGTTTGCCCCGCTGTGTAAACTAACCAAACTAAGAAATGTGCAGTGAACCTGGAGGTAGAGGAAGTTTAAAGCCATGATCAAGTTGTAACACTGTTGTTTTATATTGTATGTCCTATTAAAGATAATATGTACCTGTTGAAAATCAGCACCCCTCTGCTCCTGCTAACACCTGACAGAAAGATTAAGCATAAAGCTTTGCCTGAAGATGTTCAAAACTTGGCCATTGCCTTTCCCTGAGAAAGCAAAAATGCTCAGCTTCAATGCTTACTCAATTATTTTTCCCTGTGTCAGCGGACAGACCCATTTCCTTAAAGAACTCTCTCCATCCTTGGCCTTACTCCCATTTCTAAGATCCCATATTTTCTGTTTTAAAAATACAGTTTTGCCTGCAGATGGCTGTGACTAACATCTTTATTACAGGTCTGAACAAAAAAACCCCCAAATATGAAAGGAGAGAGAAAACCCCTGCAGATCAAACATGTTTGTACCAAGCCTTATCAGCCTTGCCCTCAGGGCCATTTCACACACTTACCATGTCTCGGCAGCACGGGAAACAGCTCTTCTCAATGACCTTTTTGAATCTGTGACATATCTGAAATGCACAGCACAGCATAGCATTTCTCACCAGTAACCTTTTTTCCTACTCTCAAATGGTTCCTTTCACTGTTTTACTCCTCCTGGTCATACCTGGGACTTCTCTCTCTCTCTCACACACACACACAGTCTGTAAGAATCATAAACCAGTTTCTGCAAACTGTTTTCTGACTTGGAATTCACAAGTAAATACTGGAAATCATACTTTAGCAAGCTCTCAACACCTTTTGCACCTCTTTGTATCTCTGGTGGATTAGGACTCCGTCGGGAGCAGTTCTTCAAGAGGATGTCCTGTGATCTACCCCTTCTGGAGAGAGGTACACCTCTGCAGTAACAGTGGCACCCAGCATTTTGCTTGTGCTCTATGGCACTGCCTCAAACACTGAAAAGATATGCATGCTCAAGAAACAAACAGAACCTAACAGCCTGGGTAATTGCAAAATTATTTGTAATGGACATATTTTCAAACAATATATTATAACTAAATGTCCCTGGAGTATGGACTTCTGTTTGAAAAATATCTAGCGTGCTGCAGGATTACTTCTACAGTCTAAACAGAAATGCTGAAATGAATCTCAGAATCTTACCAGATATGTAATACAACCAGAAGCTTCTCCAGTTTCATCTGAAAGAGATGGTCTGATGAATAATTAATTGTGCTACACTGTGATCTACAGTTCTGCATAAACTAATTTATTCACTTCAAGTTTGCAAGGTAAGACCGAGGGCCAATGAAACTGGTGAGTGTAACACTGACATTTATAAGCCATTTAACTTCTCTATTACCTTACTTGAAGTAGTCCATGACGTGTTTTATGGAGTCTCTTGCTCTCTTCACACTTTATACATGGAAAATGATACTAAATATTCCATCTAGGACAAGAGCAGCAAAATATTTCAGGTCTGTTAAGACAGGGCCAATGTTAAAAGATTTTCCTCTTACAGCATCCATAACCCTGCCTACAAGGCTATACTCCCTGACATTCGCACTGTATAATCCCCAAAGTGCCTTTGGATGCAACTCTGTCATCCAGCTGGAAAACCAAGTGGAAGACCTGATCTTTCACCTCTCCTTTCCCACATCCCCAAAGGGAGGCTGGGGCACCCTGTCTGGAGGGTACCTGTTTGTGCCAGAGCACACCCTGCCGTGCACTCTGCAGTCTTTATTCGCCCATGGTCTCATGCCCTGCCAGGTGCTCTGTACCCCTCCATGCAGATGACCCTTCAAATTGTGGCACATCTTTCTTTTATTTTTCTCACATTCGTTTGCGTACAGTACCCTAACCACAGTAATCAAGGGTCTGTCTGAATTTACATATCTTTGTATTAATAAGGGAAGGATGAGACACAGAGGTTAGCGTGACACCTATTCTTTAAGTGAAATGGAGTTACTCTGACTATATTTACTCCAAATAAATTAGTATTTCTTCATATCTGACTAGCTGGAATGAACAAATGTATCCTTTTCATGTAGCATTGAGCCAGCTTGAGTTTTAATTTTCAAGAGGTTGTTTAACCCACTGTTGAACTAGCAAGTATTTAGCAGGCACAGTCTTGAATTTCAAATGCCCTTCACTACAGTAGCAGTTTGATCTGTGTTTAGCGGTATCTGTTTATGGAAGTTTTAGTTCCATAGAATATTTTTCATTCCTCATCATCCGAGTTGCAATGGCATAAACAGATTTGACATCTGGTGCGAATTCCAGCTCCTATGTTTAACAGAATCTGGAAATCAGTAAGAGACTCATATACCAAATAGCACAGACATAACAAACCCATGCAGATGATATCGTCACTTTAGCTGAGCCCAGCCTCCTGATCACTCACACCAACAATCTGCTTGCTGGTATCTAAGTTCTAGCTTTGAGGGAACCATCTAGGCTCTAGCTTTGAGGGAACCAGATGACTCTCCAGAGAAGGAAAACCAGGACTGCTCATATTCGAGTTGTGTCTCTACTGACAGCATGGCTGCAGCTGACTCTGCGCACTTACCTCTATGACCTTGAGTCTGAAACCAAGCAGTTAGCACAGAAGATACAGATGTAGGCCGTGTACACAGTAGGAGGCAAGGGATCACTTTACCAATGAATGTTTTCTCCTTATGTGAATGTGTACACCAGTTGGTTTGTGCCCATCTCTAACACATCTTTGATAAGCAGCTATTAATTTTTCCAGCACAAGAATATCAGACAAGTGCCAGGAGTGTCAATGCTTGCCAGCGTAGATTTGCCAACAGATTAGAATTTAATTTTACCTCTGTGTGTTGCTTTTCATCAATGAAAAAAATAGCAGATCTGTGGGGGAGGAAGGCAGATCAAGTACACACCAACGCTAGTGCTAAGTGTGATCTCATCTGCATCCTAATAATACAGAGAATTGATAAAAAAGGAGCAGACTGTTGTATCAAATGAATGACATTTTGATGAATTTGGAATGTTACACAGGCTTCAAATACATAAACACACTAGTCAAGAGTTCTGCAGCATCAAATGGAATATTAAAGCTGAAATTTAGCAACTGATACAAACTGTTTTAAATAAAACATGCAAACACCTACTCACATACTCTGATTTTTTTTCTTACTAGGCAAATACAATTAATTTAACTTATC
The DNA here is from genome assembly GCF_000690535.1 of Cariama cristata. Lineage (NCBI taxonomy): Eukaryota > Metazoa > Chordata > Aves > Cariamiformes > Cariamidae > Cariama > Cariama cristata. Next base: position 1,469 of record NW_009602318.1, on the reverse strand, counting down.
TCTAGAAACTATATATCGATCTTACAAAAAAACTCTAGATAACTTGCAGGCTGATTTTAATGATACTATGCACTCATCAGAGCTTAGAAAATCACAATAACCATTTTCTATTAAGGAAATGGGGAGAAAAGCTACAGACAACCTTTTTTATTATTCTTTATGGTGGAGAGTTTGTGTTTAAATTAAAGACTGAAACGAAACATTTAAAAAGACAGAAATAATCCAATGTAAATTAAAGATGGACTAAAAATTTATAAAACAGAGTGTGTTGCACTGTCAGGGAAGAAGAAACACTGCAAATAACATTAATCATTTCTTAAAATGGACTGAAAATTAGGCCTTCCTCCACCACAATGTTCTGAGGCTTCAGTGCCTGCAGATCTCAGCCTGCAGAGGACTGGAAGAACGATGGCTTGAGAAAGCAGTCTTTAGTCTCTTACCTCAAACATGTTGAAAACTCCAAGTGGCTGGGGAGAGGAGAAACACCAACAGCAAATGGCAAAATCCCAGTTCCTTAAATGTTTGCAACATAAAGGACCAGAGAGATAACGGTATATGATCTCACCTTGGCCAAGAGCTAAGCACAAGGCAAACCACCTGGCTCTGGTGAGCTGTGCCATGGACCAGCAACGGACAGGAGACCGATACTGGCAACTGCTGGAAAGGTATGCTGTGATATTGCTGACAACTGGAGGGGAAAGCCCTTGGTTGATGGTGTATGTGTGTGCGCACATACATGTGCACTTTTCCTGACACAGCCAATCCCTTGCGTGGACCATTTTGCAATTGAGCTTTATGGTGTCAACTTGTTCCACGTTCCTTTCCGACCACCCCTGGGACACAGACTAATCTCCTGACATAGAGTACTCTGCTCACTCCCTTCAGAAACAATAAAACATTTTGGCAGTATCCTCATTAGGCCAGGATTTAATCTCTGGTATCTAAGTAGGCAGGCCATCATGGTCTGGCCATTCCTGTAATACAATTATGGGGAAGAAAAGAGCCAGGTCTGATGTCTATGTGTTTTAGATTAACATTTTAAGATTAAATCACATGTGCAAAGTTATAGAAAACACACAGAAATATTAGCTACTGCTTTTGATAACTCGTAGTTTGATTAAGAGTTGAGAGTGCTTTTGCAGAGGTAAAGGTGCATTAAAAGGTAGTGCTGTTTTGGCAGAACATAGCACAATTTGAGTTTCTGTCGTGCCACTAAGAACTATAATTTGCAATTAATCTGTTCTGTTGAATAACTGCAAACAAGAAATTCTGTAAAACATTAAACAACTGTAAATTCCACTTATCATTTTCACATTTAAAAACATCTGAAAATTTATTTGTGACTGAGTAGCAAACGTCTAGCATATAAGAAATGATCACAGAAGCAAGCTTCTTTCAAACAGAAGTATAGAATTATACAGTACTATCCTCAGCATCGCTCAACATTGATACTAGCAAGGTGGAGTCCC